>NC_135498.1:5751030-5783530 GCF_052857255.1 Amblyomma americanum
TATCGGCGTCGTCGGCGTGTTCGGTCGCGGATTACGTTTTCACCGAAATCCAACTTAATCGTCCACATATGGTAAGCCTACACGATTATTTCTTATTCATTTGGTCTCCTAAACTACTCTAAGCAGAGCTGTATGTGCAGAACAGATTATGTGCGCAGGGACAAACTTTCTATCCTCGTTTGTAAGGGGCGTTATAAGCAGCGGAAGCCATCTGGTTCTCGACTAATGCAGCTTATGTCTGTGCCGCTATGACTTTCCTAGGGCGCGGAAAGGCAATCGGTGCGACACCTGTGATGGTAAGCCGCTCCTCGCGAGCTGTCTACTGCGATTTCGTGCTTCAAGGTAGATGCGCAGGCCGGAATTATCGCTTATCCCGTGAATGACGGCCGAAATGTAACAATGTGTTAGATCGCACCGTGTCAGCTTGATTTACTTGGCACCTCCGGAAACGCACACTCACGTTCTGAGGTGGAGTACATTTATTTTTTTTATCTGTGTTATCGCCTGTGCGGACTGGAGTGTTGTTCTTTGAAAGGTGTGCATTGCTTGCTCAGTGTAGACGCTCGCTCGGTGCGCGTCGTGGATAGCGGCCAAAGATGTTTTGTAACAGTATAGACTGGAGCATGAGACGTTTGTCAAAGTTGTAGTCGATTGGCGCTGGAGGAACACTCATAGTGGGATAGTTGAATAAAAGCCGTTGCCGGCGCGAATGGCAAGCTTGTACGAACGCCGCGAAGAATATACATGCTGCATCCCTGTCTGTCCTTTCGTTGCACACCTATGTATTAGTCCATCCCTGTTATCCGAGCCGTTGGCCGCCGCCGCTGGCCTGCGGGCACTTCATTTTGAAAGCTGAGTGAAGGTAGCCGCAACAAGAGATGGCTTGCATTTCGTTCCGAGAGGCTCGTTCATGAGCCCCGCTCACGCGTGCACAAATCTCTCCAATAGCATTTGTGCGAGAGGCAGAGTATGCGTTTCTGATCTGCAGACTGCTGCATTACGAAAACGCCAATCTAACTGTACGCTTATCTGCGCCACGAATGCAATGGGTCAGGTGCGTTTTCTGATTCAGCGCAGAGGATCATGGGAAAGTCGTCTGCTACCGCTACTTCCGATTCCAAATTTCTCCCCCTTCTCGCTGGCTTCATAGCAGTCGCTGTGTTAATATTCCGTCTTCATCTTTACGCTCTTTTTCCGCCATGCACCTCAACCAACTCGCCCCACTTTCTGCTCTAGTCTATTTCATTTCATTTCATTTATTTTTGCTCATTTATGCGCATCAGAACTTAACGAAACTTTTGTTCAGAACTTCTCACGCACATCAAACACCAAACATCCCGTTCCACTCCGGTATAATTTCCCAACTATGCCTCAAATTGTCATCGATTCATCTGGCGTTGCTAAACTTAATGATGCCCTACAATTTCATTCATCGCCCGGTTTTGACTCCATTCATGCAAAATTTTAAAAAAATACAATTGTCTACAGTTCCTTAATACTAACAAAAATTTTTCAGCAGACTCTGGATAGTTCCATTCTGCCAACACAATGGAAAGTCGGGAAGGTGGTTCCATTATTCAGATCACGAAATAGAACATCTCCAACAAATTATCGCCCCATCTCGCTCACTAGTACTTGTTGCAAACTATTAGAACATGTCATCGTCACTAACCTTGTGAACTTTCTCGATGGCTGCTATGAAGACGTTGGTTGTTTCATTGATGTAGGTCCTACTTTGAGCGCGTTCGTTGCTTACGTTGAGTTTTCTAACAGCGTTAGGTTAGGGTACCTGCATGCAAGAACCACTTCTTTACTGCTTTGTTCGGGCTGCACTTGAAGGAAAAACTAAGTGAATTTGAGACGGTTTTTCATCGTGACAGTAATGCGCATGCTGTCTCAAGCTCACGCCTGCTTTTGAAACGGCGCAGCTCCAGACACTATGTGCTGTCCGAGTTATTCTGGGTAATGAGCGCGGCATGGAAGAGCTGCAACCCGCTTGTTTCTAAGAGCGCGCGCTGATGTATGAGAATGCTGTTGCGTCTTCGTGCTTCAAGTTATGGGCACAATTTGTGGTGAACTGGTTCGCGTCGGCCTGGCAGGTTTTGCATGGCTTGTGCCCGTTTCATTATGGGCGAATCAATGCTGATATGTGGCACAGTTCTTCGAAGTCTTCTGTTCCAATTAATGTAAAAGGAATGCCTTACAGGTATCAGTATTGTCAGCAGGCATTTAGGGTAGAGGTAGAGTGATCCAGGGATTATGGGTCTTAGTTACAATGTTTTATGAAAACCACTTAGAATTTGTCGTGCGTATTTACTGTAATGATGAACCCGGCGCGATGGCCCAGTGGTTATCGTGTTCGTCTCGTGACTAGGAATTTCAGGTTCGACCCCGGCCTCGACGGTCACATTTTGATAGAGGCGAAATGCTAGAGGCTTGTGTAGTATGTGATGCCAGTGCACAGTAAGAAGCCGCAGGCGGTTGGAATTTTCCGCAGCCTTTCACTACACCGTCTCTGATAGCCTGAGTCACCTTGGGTCTTTGAACTCCATAAAACCAAACCAAAAAATCAAGATTACCTTTCTAGAATGGGATAGCCAGGGTATGCCTTGCGGTGTAAAGCACTTGTGTAGAGATGGAGTGGTTTTTTTTTCAGTTCCCCTTGTATTAATTTTTCTTTGCGCTGTACAGGTCAACATGCCCGGATGATTGACTGCAGACAACAGGTCGCAAGAATGCTTCTGAGGAAAGTAGTTGGACCGTTACTTTCACTTTTACTTATATAATATGTTGCAAGTATTGCATATTCGCAGCCTGGGTAGCTTCGAAATAAACTAAATTTAGAAGTAAATATATCACCATGTCATTGGTGAAGACCGTGTGGTGACCAATTTCAACGGTTGTAGACTGTCAATAGACAATGGCCTACTGAAGGTTTAGTAGTCAGAGGTCTATAGACCCTATAGACAAAGGCCTATAGCGTTGCCAGACCATATACTCATTGAATGTATAGACATATGTCTATTGGGCCAGTAGGCTTTTGTGTATAGACAGATATCTCTGGGAAGTCTATGGCCATAATGAGTCTGGGGAGCGCTAGATTCTAGACAATGGGACAACACCAAATAGGAACACCACGAGACAGGAACGAGAATAGGAACGCCACACACGAGAATCTAGCGCTCCCGTCTCAGTATGCACGACCAACTACCCCCTACAAAGCTTTATGGCCATAAGCCTATAGATCGTCTGCAGATTGCCTATAGAGCTGTGTCTACTAACTTTCAGTATACATATGTCTGTAGACTGTTTATAGACAGAAATTCCTAGGAAGTGTATGGCCATAGGTCTACAGATCGTCTATAGACTGTATAACCTGTGTCTATTTGACTTTCAGGAGACATTTGTCTATAGACTATCTATAGACAAGTCTACCAAACTGTGCGGTCATAAATCGATAGAATGACTATAGACTATAATCCATAAACTGTCTAAAGAAATTTTTGTAACAAAAAGGCGCGGTTAATATGCTTTATGACTTAAGATAGGTCCAAATCGTTGCTGCAGCACACACGCATCCAGGCCAATCCCCCACTGGGGGTATGTGCCACTCCTCCAGAGGCCAACAACAGCGCTTGTGCTCAGCTGTTGTTGTTGGCCTCATTAAGTGGCGCATACCCACTAGGGGGATTGACAAAATCCGAAAGCACTGTCAGCTAGCTTCAGTTCTTCTTCGTCTGAGTGAGGATTGCAGTAAACACGGGCGATCTTCTCATTTGTCAACAGCTAAACTAGGGGGTTACTGGTTAGCACGTCGTACGAGGCCGTGTTTCGATGGAGGCGAAACGCAAGACACGCCCAATTGGCGTACATTATCAGTGGACTTATAAAGAAACGTGTCTCCGTCGGTGTCACATTAGATGATGACTGCCTTGGCTTGTTCCCATTATCAACCCCGTCATAACCTGCTCACGTGCAAGACATGAAGAAGACGGTCTCGTTCAAGCCGCACAGTGCGCGAGATCCGTTTGGTCTGGGTACCTGGGCATTCAGGCGTCTATTTTAACGAGGTGGCTGATTTATTGGCAAGGTCAGCTCTCAGCGCACCTGTAATATATCCCGTCCCTCACCTCATTCTGTTAGCAGCTTCACGTTTCCAGCGGTTCCAACATATTTCAGCCACTTTGAGTGATCCGTTGCTCAATACCGTGGACTTTCAACACCTAAAGTACCCATGGAATATCCGGTGGTGTAAGTCAAGGCTTTGTGAAGTGTCCATGACGCTCCTGCGATGTAGAATCCCTCACTTAAACTTGTACTTATGCAGGTGCGGGTTCGCTGCGACAAACCTTTGTGTATCATGTGGGCAAGTTGAATCAATCGATCATTTTCTCCTCTCTTGCCGGCGGTTCGCGGTTCAGAGAAAGCAATATCTGGAGGTTCCTCTTTCGAGACTAGGACTGCCTCTGTCTCTTACAGTTCTTCTATCGTTCGGTGCGAGTGCCAAGGGATTCCCGTTAAGCAGTGTATGCGGCTACCTTCACGATTACATAAGTGCAACTAATCGATTATCTTGTTAGCTATACACAAAATTCTTTCGCATGTCCAAAAAAGGCTAGATTGATTCTATTCCGGATGACTCATACCTCTTGAATTCATTTTATTTTTCCCATTTTTTTTTTATCTTGATTCAGTCTTCTGACGTTTCCTTCCCCGCGCAAATGCTTCATTGGCATTCTACCCTATACCTTGGCCAATCCCCCCCACGTGGGTATGTGCCATATTACTTGAGGAGAAGAAGAAGAAGAAGAAGCCGCTCGTCCACTTTATTCCCGAGCTCGTCGAACGAAGAGCAAGCGATCCCAAGCCGTTCATGAGACATGCTACCTTTACGTGAGTGGCTCTTATCACAGAGATATCTGCACGAACTACATTTTCCACTGCGAATGGCGACGGCGCAGGTGCCCATCTTTACGTTTTGTCCAAAGGCCCGAGCAATAAGGGACAGAGAGGTTTCGAGGATGACTTCTATTCTTTTGCGGCCCCGGCGGGCCTTTTCACATTGCAGATTAAAGGCAGGCTGCTAGCCGAACTAATTCTGCGCTGACTCGTCGAGCGTAAACAGCTGTGACTTCGGTGAACGACAGGCTGCTAAAGCCACGAACACTATCTCTTCGCTCTGTAGCCGAGCACTGCTTTTCTTTCTCAGCCGACCTTCGCCACGAAAAGCGAGATGCATCCGCATCCACAGCTCTGCTGGCCACCTGGCTGCTCATCGCATCCATCTTCGGGACTGCACAGGGCACGGGGCCTTTGCGCCGCTACGCCAGGCGATTCATGTCGTCGCCGCTCGGATGTGAGTGGATGCATTAAATGCAGTGAAGAAATGTATTTAACAAAGTAAATGCCCGAGTTGGGTGATGACAATAGGTTCGCGCTTTACTACTTGACGATTAAGGTGAGCCTTCCGATCTGAAGAGGGGAGTGATCGAGGCTGCGCTACTCAATCCAACGCTACCACCGTCTCACCGCGCCTGTCTTGCATATTTTATTTTCTCCTGTTTAATAGCCAGCTATCTATGGCGTGCATATTGTGGATACTGACCTTTTTTTCTTTAAAATTGAATTTACAAATTTGAATTCGGCTTTTTTTCATCTTTTTTCTTTTTTGTATCCACTGGAAGCCCCACTCCTAAATATACATTACAATCTCAACTGCAAACGAGAAAAAAACAGCACGTTTTGTGCCCTTGCCGCTAGTTCCCTCTAAAGTATTTCTCCCAGTAGTTAATTGAACAGAATCCTTTTCATTGTTACTTATAGAAGAAAATTCAAAGGTGGACTTTTCATGTGCTTTAAGTTATCAGAAAAAAATACTGTTTTACAGAAACTGTCAATTTTGAAAAATGGTAGTTTTCGTTAACGCAACCGATCGACAAATATAAACCCTGTGCTCGGCGCATGGTAGCCTATGTTGCCGATGTGTCACGGAAACCCAGCGAACACGACGCACACATGCTTAAACTGTTGGGAAGTCAAAAAATCAAGGAACTTCTTAACAATTTCTTAATGAAGGAAATTCAGAGAGAATTTAGGTTGTCGGTTTTGTCGTCTACGTGGTATTCCAATGCCTTTCCTGCAATTGAATTGTGTGCCCTTCACTGTCACTATTTTATGTAGACAAATTTACGAAGAACGACTCCCGAGGGACGCCGACATGCGGTCTCTCTATTTGTGAGCTTCAGGCAGACGGACGCTCAGCGTCCCACCGCCGCACATAGAGCATAGTTTCCCGCCAAAAACTGCTTGAAACCAGATTTTCCCGCCATTTTCACATCAAGCCCCATTTTCCCGCCAAAGCCAGACAAAATCAAAATTTCCCGCGCTTCTCACAAGACGCCACATTTTCGCGCAAAGCTGTAAATCCAGCCATTCCTTCAACTTAACGCATCTCAGTGGGGCCAAGTGCCAAATATTGGGTGTTGGCCATGTATGGAATTGTGGTGTTTGGCCAACTGTTGAATTCTGGGGATGAGTCAACTTTCAAAATTTAGAGGTGGCGCAACTGGCCGGTATTGAGGGGTGGGCCAACTGGCATATTTTGGGGCCCTCTCGGAATTACAAATTTTGCAGTGCTTTGTGCGAACTGCCAAATTTTGGGAGTCTTTCGGAATGTCAAATTTGGCGGAGCTCCCTGATGGTTCCCGTAGGCTCATGTCACCTTGACGAAGTCATGTCCCCACTGATTAATAAGGGAATTTCGTTATGGAGAAACCTGGTTGTTTTTGCAAGAGGACAAAGTAAATGCTAGCGCATCAATAACGAAGAAGGCTAGGAGCGCCGTTTCGAGTTCAGCTGACTGAGCACTCCATTACGGTGCCACCGAACTTTCCCACGACCAATTCTTTAACGTTCTTTTCGCCTTAAGCCTGTTTCACATACAAGCGTAAACGCTAGCGAATCCTGTTGCCGCGGCGAGAAAACCTGTATCGAGTCGTCGCGGCAGTGAACGGCGAGGTTCCAACAACTTGGAAATTTTCGCTGCGAAGCGCCTCTCAGTCGCTTGCATGTGAACCAGCCTTTAGAAGAAGCTGCCCTGCTCCGCGTCTAGCAAAGCGGAAACGAAGTTTGCGTTCAAAAGTGAAGACGTGCTTGCGTGTGGGCACCGCTTTCAGGGGGCGAGTACTGCGACGGCACCAGGTGGGCCTACAAGACGCCGCAGTGCGGGAACTCCACGACGCTGGACGCCAGCAATACCAAAAGTGAGCGGGAATATTTATTTAGGGAAGAGATGCGCGAAAATGGCTCGAGTAAGCAGCTCATGCTAATGCGCGCGGGCATTGCCTTGATGGCGAAACCGGAGAATTTAACTTTCGGTTGCAAGTTAGCTCAACGTGCAACACCAAGTTAGCATAGATGAAAGAAGACGATAAAAATGTTAATAGATGAGGAAAACAGCAAGAGAGAGTTGTCCTGAAATAAGTGAATTAGGAGGAACTAAAGTAAATTAGCTGCTTTCTCGCTGACACTTGCAAGGAAAACGCATTTTACGCTACGTGTTGCCCTGAACCAGTGGATACGGTGATGCGAAAGGCGGGCTTCAGTGCATAACGGAGAGCTGCAAGAGACGTGTTGCGCAGGCGAGGCGGGTTGGCCTGCATTTGAGAGCGCGTGCGGGGGCCCTGGCCAGTCTCCGGTGAACATCAACTTCTTGCAAACCAGCTTCAAGAGCTTCGGGCCCATCTACTTCCTCGGCTACAATGTGCCCTTCCATTTCAACATCGAGAACGGAGGACACGCACGTGAGTTCATGCGCGAATCTTCTGCTCGGAGGACGCACAAATGTACATTCGCGGACAAAATAATTAGACCATGGTACCGTGTTCGAACTCATATCACGTTGCGTAACGGAAATTTAACTGTTTCGACTAGGGAGAGGGACTTCTGTCGTTCATTGACCGCTGTTTCAATAAAATTGTTTCTCTCTCACCTGCATTTATGTGTAAGGGCAAGAATAAAGGTTGGAGGAAACACTTAAGCTCCGCCTTAAGTCCCACGTGACCTCATGACGTTTGGCATTGTCTGCATCGTCAGAAACGAAAAAATTCAGGCCGGGACAATTCAGCGTGGTCACCATGGCCCCGGAACCGGAAGCGATGTCGTCAGACCGGAAGTGACTGTCTAAACCAGGAATGACGTGGCGGCCCAGTTACAGGGACATTTTGTGTGTACGCGTACGTCTTGGGGTAATTTCTGAAGGCCGTCACCACAAGGCTTTTCACCTGAAGACCTTCGCCGGAAAGGCCGTTCAGACATTAGTACTACTTACTAGCACTAGCTAGCAAACATAGTTGACTAGTATCCCACGATGACAGACAAATGTTCATGCATTCACAGCACTTAGGTAGCCTTAAGTGCCCTGTCAGTTTTTCTTCTGTCCACGCCTAGGCAGCTAAGCTTCCACAACTTATCAAGAAACCGCCTAAATGAAGTGTGAAGTGCTCCTCAGGCGTCAGCGACACCTTCCGTCGTTCTCTGGAAACGACACCTCTCAAGGACTCGGAAAGAAAGGGGGGGGGGTGAGGTGTTTAAAGAGTTACTGCTTCAGCATGCATTCAAATGTTTTAGAGCGCAGTTCTCAAGGCAGGAAAAAAAAATATTTTTTAGGGAAGAAAATTGTGCAGTAGCTGTCACATCTCGGTGGACACTTTTCGCCTCAGCTGGCGGTGGCGGCCCTGTCTTCGTTCGCTCTATGTTTTTTGCACTTGGCTTTTTTCTGAAGCTCTCATCAAATGCTTTGCCCTCGTATACGAACATCCGGACTGCCTTCAACTTGGTGTTCATCGCTGCTATTCGGAAGCATACCACCGCGCCGTCGCCCGCAAGCCTCGGTTCGACAGCGGATTTCATTATGCCCCCTCCCCCTCCCGGCTTCCTCTCTATGCAGCCACCATCTTGACATTCCTCTTCGCGCCGCCGCTTCTGCGGAGGTACCCCAGAGAACTTTTCGCACCTCAACCACGTTTGATTCACGGCTATATTTTGACAGTTTTCTGCGAACATCCGCGCTATCAAGCCATGAGCCTATAAAGGCTTTCGCCTTAATATTGCAGCACTGCCGGGCACAGTACTGTGTTGGTACATAAGCGCAGGACCCAACGCTTTTGGTTAGCCCTTTCACAGGGGGGTGAAACCGGCTGTGCTGTGTTTGATATAATTGAATAATTTCTTTGTAAACGCAAAGGTGCCCGTGTGCTGACCAAGGCATGCCAGGTAACGAAGCCGCCCATGAGGCACCCCGTGCACTCACTTATCGGGCACCAGGCGTTCCTTGGGAGGACCTTAACCCAGATCACAGCCCTCCTCTTTCTTTCAAAGATATTACTGAGCACTACCGTGCAGAACACCGGCGCTACCCGGTTCGCATGTTGTTTAAAACCCTTTTAATTGAACGTACGCGACGGACAGATGCAGACACTGCTATGGCCACTATAATACAAGACGAGCCAAAACCAAGACAATCCAACTGCGTCGGAGTGCTGCGTCGTCAGGCTTAACACCTGTGAAATCGCCTTGATATCTGAAAATCAAAAACTATTTCTCCCTTGAAACTTTATGCGAGGGTGAGAATAGGCAAATCGAAGGCGAATATAACAGTTTAGAACACGATATTGGTTTGAGGAATTAGCGACGAAGCTGGTATCGCTGTGAAGCGGGCGGGCAGGGCGCCGCCATGTTGTCAATGCTATGTACGCAAGCAACGCAAAGACCGCAACGCGAAATTAATGCGCTTAAAACCAGTCTGATATAATTTCATAATTATTGTACAGACTGCTTGCTTTAAAGTTTGGGCGAATAATGTTTGTTCATGGCTGCCACCATGGTTTTTACAACAACGTGAAGTAATCAGCCGTAAGAGTTCGTACGTCGACTTCCCTCTATAGTCAGTATATTAGCTCTATCACTGCTAGCACATAATTGAGTGCGTGCTTTGCCCGCCTACCGACTCATTCCCGCTATCCGGGTCAGTCGCATTACCCCAACCGTAACTAAGTTACTGCCCAAAGTAGGTGCCAGATGTTTCGCTGGCTGTGCATTCATTTGCTCTTATATGGTGGCAGTGACAACGCCGTAGACAATGGACAAGAAGTGGCACTGTAAAGAATTTTTTGGGGCTAACCTGCCCACAAAGAATGGAACAGCTTGACGGCGGCGATAATAAAAAACGTTCTGGACAGTCGTCGGAGAACAGAATTACCACCGCCCTCGGCCGCGCTTAATTTAAAGCTGACAAATGGCGAATGGCGTAGGAATGGCGTAGAGCAAGTTGTGCATGGCTAGCATCATTTGATATAAATTTAGTAAGATGTTACGTCACACTGTGTGATAAAGCAGTGTGCGAGCGGCTTTGAACATCGACAAGCAAGCAAAACAAACACTTGTGGCTGGCTGAACACACTTCAAGCTGTGAAAATGCGCACAAATGTGGTTGAACAAACGCAAACATGCGGACTTAAATGCGCTGTAATGTAGTTCATTATTTAGTTTTCTAGCGTCCTACAACTACTTCCGGTTGTATAACGCACGGCTTCGCGGGCACAAGCGAGATTATTGGTCCGCTCTCCGCAGTCTACATCACACCCCTGAACGCCCACCTGGAGTCGTACGGGGGACCACTGCCTGCACGTTACAACCTGTCCAAGGGCGTCTTTCACTTCGGCAACGAGACGAGCCCTCGGGGCTCCGAGCACACCATCGACGAGCGGAACTACGCCGCCGAGGCAAGAGAGCGCATGAAAGGCTTAGAGTTTTTCAAGATCGCGGAGTGCCTAGAGACGCGCTGAGATCTTTCGTCGACCGCAGAAACGCCAACGCTGTAACTGGCCGAGCATGCGAATTCAGTTGTAAGGAAACAAATTTCCTGGCGGCACAAGAAGTACTTTGATTTGGGCTAGTTGGTTCATATCTTGAAAGAAGTTAGGACGGCGCTAAAACGACAAAGACAAAGAGGCACGAACACAACAGGACGGGCGCCAACTTGCAACTGAAGTTTATTGCACCAAACCCCTACATTTTATGCATCAACTGAGCCGTATCACAACAAGCTTATCACACAACAAAACGCAATTTCTTCAATAGTCAGAACATCGGAAGTAGGCGCTACTTTTACAGACCAGAGACGCCTTCTGCGTCTCTGGTCAGTTTCCATTCGCTCATGATATCAATCATTTTCTAGATGCGTATTTATTAAAGTAGTGGAAAATGAAGTCTACACAGTGGGACTTATGCACGTAACAACCATCGCTCGCAGCTGGGTTTAAATTACAAGTACACGTTTTACACCGAACATTAGCAAAGCCAAATACAAAATTGATACGGTATGTGGAAGAGAATTCCAGACAGAATCTGGGGCCTGGCCTCCAATAAATATATTTAAAGTGTACTCGCTCAGTCATGAGAGAGCGAAGCTGTCATCAAACCCATCCCATCGACATCCAATCGCATCGCTGCCGGATTCTGAACTACTCGCGCCAGCCAAGTGTGCTGGTGCGTGTCGTCGTCTTCGTATGTCGGGCTGTCAGGCAGCCTCAGCATGCTTAAAGGCCTACTGTAGTGAGATAGCCATGAGGGAGGTGAGAGAACGGAGTAACCGCACGGCGAAGTGGTGTGCTTGATGCGTGGAGGAATTGTTGACGTCAGGAAATTCCGCAGACCAAGCAAGGCCAGAGGTTCGCGATCAGCTGCCGGTGAAGTCGTGAAGCTTCGGGTGAATTGTGGCGCCCTAAGAATAGCCGGTGGGCACGAAGGTGGACACACTCTTGAAGGCATGGTCTCCGAGCGTGGGTGGCAAAGATGGAAGCATTGAGCTGAAGACCTATCTTGGTGACAAATAGCATTTGAAGAGGTGCTGTGTACAGGTGATGTTTTCGTGCTGCAATACCGCGCGGAAAGGGGCCTGTGGTGGCCCTGCCTGCGAATATTCATAGTTCTCTGGAAGACACAGCTCTGGGAAGTTTGGCGCTGACGCGGATAGCGCAGTGCGTGCTCGCGGTGCCATTTACGGCCCGGGATGTAAGCAGTTACGCCAACTGCAGGCAGTGAAGGCGTAGTTGCAGACATAGTGCATGCTGCTCAAAGCGCTCTTTCCGTGCAGTCAGTGGCATTGGCATTGGCGGAAGAGGGCCGAAAGGTTGTCCCTCTGCCTCAATGTGACGGCGGCTGCTGCTCACTGGGCGTTGAGCGAGACTCGAATGGTGCACGTGCTTCTGTGCAAGAACATAAAGCAGGAGTAGTCAGACACGCTGCTCACCAGCAGTGGCTTCCCCGGATTGAGAACACTGCTCACCTTGTGACAGAGTGAGAGGGGAGGCAGCAGACGGGAGTGACTCAACATATGCCCGGGTTGTGCTGACAGCTGGAGTAGTCACATGTGGCTTACGTCTGGATCGGAAACACAGGGAGGTCGAAACAGGGAAAGACGCCTGGATTTCAGAAGGTCCTGGTCTTGAAGAGGTAGGCCGCAGGCTTAAAAACGGCACACATCGAGAACGGTGGTTGCTCTAGAAATCACAAGGTTGCAACATAGGAGAGCTCGGCAACCGTATTTCGTACGGCACGAGCAGATGGTACGAGGCCAAGGATAAGATCCTTCGCTGCGTCGTCCCTCATAGTGTCGAGACTGAGATTCACCGTCGCGACGTGCTCGCAGGGCTACAGTGTCGGAACGCAGCCTGTCGATCTGAGAGTTGAGTGCTGCGTTGGAACCGCGAGTAGCCGGTTTTTTAGCTGTCGCTGATGTCGTAGTAGGGCCGATGAGGCGGCCGCAGGGGAAAGAGGAAACGCAGGCGCGAAAGACAACACGGCGTCCATTATGCGCTCTGCCATTAGTGCCGTATAGATGAGAGGTCCGCTGCCGATACACCCGGGATCGTGCACACCCGCCGGGAAAGACTTCACAGCAACAGTTCCCGGAGAAGCGATGGTCGTCAGACTGACCAAGGTGCACGGCCAAGTTCGTCATGTGACGCCGCAGCTACGTGAGCTTCTGTTCTCTCAGCACCTGCTGCTGAAGCAGTTGCTACAGGCGACGCTTCCCCGGGGTACAGAAGTGCGCCGTATAAGCGCAGCCCTTAGATAGTCGTTAAAGGGATCGGCACGCGGGGAGCGCAGAATGTCTCGGACGTCAGCCGAGGCTGAAGGGGAGAGATCACGAACAACGTGATCGTAAATGGCCATCTTGGGCGTGATACGCAGTAGGCGGCACAATGAATTGATAGCCAGGAATGCGGGGGCCAGAATTCAGGTGGTTGCAGCGTGGAAACGTCGGGCTCGGGGATCGGCCGTGGGGACGACAGAAGCGACAGGGAAGTTGAGAGAGTGATATGTGGCGAGCTTTGGGCATAGCTGAGGTCTCGAGCTCCGTGCAGCGGTAGACTTAGGCTGATGCGGACGCAGGCTGGAAGCAGAGGCGGGGCGGCTTGAGGTCCGGAGTCACGAAATTTGCGGAAGAGAATCCAAGAACGCTGTGGGGGTGTCTGGCCCGCAAAAAAAAGAAAAGAATGCACAGCGCTCCAATTTTTTAACATTTGGCAGATACACTTAAAGCTACTTACGTGTGAGAATGCGAAAGCATGGAAGTACTGAGTCTTGTTACGTTGCAGAATTCTATGACTATGAGTCATGACTGCATAATGTTCGCGCAACTTTATACGGCTTACATTATACGTTACTTGTAAAGTACTGAGTCATGCATCATGATTATGACTGCGCGTCATGACTACGCATACTTTGTATAAACTCTATACATAGCTTCCACGTGACGTCACGTCAGCGAGATCGCTGCTACGGCTGCTATGTTTAGTAACCGCTTGACTGCATCACGGGTTTTAAGACACGGATAAAAAGAGGTGTTTCGTGCTGCGACCCGCTCCTTCGCGCTTTTTGTGCAGAAAAGCCTTCTCAGCTGGGCGCGGAGTCATTTCACGAGGTCTATAAACCATAATTTATGGTATCAAGGTGTGTTTCGTGCGAATAAAAGGTTCGGAAATGCGAGAACATGGCCCCTGAGACACACTGGGAGCAGAGAATCTTTGTGTGTTCAGCGCGCCTTCTTTCGCTGGCACTGGTCCTCTGGGATATTCCGTGCTGAAAAAAAAATTGTGGTCGTCGAAAGTTTCTTTTCGCGGCGACCAAGTATCGCGCACACATCCACGCTAAAACGACGCAACGCGTGCATACTGTGAGAGCTGGTGGTTCGTGGACATGGTGGAAGCATATCCCAGGATTCCTTTCACTGACAGTGCAAGCTATGTATACCTTACGTTACTTGTAAATTACCGAGTCGTGCTGCGTTGCAGAGTGACTATGAGTCATTATCTATGACTATTACTACGAGTCGTGACTCCCATAGGTCATACTACGTTACGTTTCATCATGACTGTACATGTTCGCTTTCGTGTGTGGTAACACCGTACAATGGCGTTCTGACATCCTCCGAATTTTTTGCCACATATATATGGTGGACACCGGCTTTTGTGTTGTGAGACATATAATGCTTTCGTATTAACATATTTCAAGAGAACACACTGAGCCAGGAGAGGCCGAAGCTTCGGCAAGCCACGACAGCGCACTACCAAAATTTGATCTCGCAGCAGCAGGATTCTTAACTCCAGGTTCCAGGCGGGCGCACTGGCGCGTGTCGTCATCTGTCAGGCTGCCGGGCGGCCGCGGAATACTACAGGTTTACACTTTCCTTCGTTCCTTTGGCGGGTAAAGAGCTCTTCGAGAAACTCGCATAGATGGCGGCGTCTCTTTCCTGTCTAGGTGACTGAGTCGCTCTTTGGTGGAAAGATTAGTGGGAAAGATAGCCAGGGAAATATAGTGGCATGAACCGTTTCCGACTGGAACTCTCTTCCGGGGGACATTTTCCAGGCCTCTAGGTACAGTGAAGCTTTTGAAAAGCATTTGTTAAAATGACTGAGTATTGCACCTTTTTGTTTGTTTCATCGATTGCAACCTCGTGAACTGCCTTTTCTTGTGGCATTCTTTGTTCACATGGCTTCTGTAGACCCCCACCCCACCTTCCCCCCTGCATGGGCAATAAATGTTGGCCTGCAGTATTTTGAAATAAGTAACTAATATATACCTTAGACTATGTTCTATGCGGAAAGCGGCATGTGCACATAATCTCAGTATTTGATCTCTGTTCCCAACGATTTTTATTGTTTATTTGGTTTTAAGTGGGTAAACAACACCACCTATAGGTACTGACACGCCGTATTAAATAGCTCCTAAATATTTCGACCCCGTGGCGCTTTTTACGCTCGCCTTGTTGCAGACCTCATGATTGATGGTGATTCTTTAAATTTCTCTTCCAACGCCATCTCGCCGTAGTGAGTGGAATGAACTTATGCACTTGAGCAAAGTAGGCAAACGTCGTATTACTGCTCCATTGTAGTGGGTTCCTTTTTCCGAGTTGTAGCGCATAAAAAGAAAGAGAACGGTGAAGGAGATGGACACACACAGCACGCGTGTATTTCCATCTCGGGCACCGTCCCTTGTCTTTTGATGCCCTACAGCTCAGAAATAATAACAAGCCCAAGTTTGGACATTAGTTGGCTCCCTGTGGGCGTCACTCTTCCTGCTTGCAGGGCACTTGAGTATAACTGATTCGTCTTGTGGATGTACTCGCAGCTCCAACTCCTGGTGTCCTCTGAAAAGCCCACGCCCACTGAATGCGTCCGGCGAGGCCAAGGCCTGGCCATTTTTGTCATACTTTTCGAGGTGGGCATAGGCATTATCCCTGATATCATACACGCGGTTTCCTACAACGAATATTAACAATAATAAGCAGCGGGCTGTATATCGTGGTATCGATTTTATACCTCAATTTGAATAATAAAGACGCGAGGACACGGTGTCCAATGCTGAAGCGGTTGGACGACTCAGAGCTGAGAGTACTAAGTGAATTGTCCATTGCATTGCAGTTTTTACTATGCTTAGGTCGCGTAAGTCGTCAACGGGGGCCAAGTATTAGACTGCAAGTAAAAACTAGAGACGCGGGGCGTTTTTCTCGCGATATTTTGTCTGCAGAAAAGGGAGCAGAACAACCCTTTCCTGGACACACTCGTCAACGCCTCGGAGCACATGACCCACCGGGGTAACAAATCCGAAGTCTCAATGCCACTCGCCTACCTGCTTCCCAACACGACGCAGGACTACTACATCTACCTGGGCTCACTCAGCTTCCCTCCGTGCACCAGCGACGCATTCGTCGTGGTGTTCAAAAGCGCCGTCGCTATCGGCGAACAACAGGCAAGCAGTTGTTTGGCTGCACCTTCGCTGTGCGCGCACAAAGAACCAAAGGTCGTTATGCGTTAGCCGCATCAAGCTTTTGCCCCGAGCCTAGCAATGTCAGCGCTCTATTCTGCTGTACCGTTTAGCACCAGCCAGCCACGCATACTCGTGCACAATCGGCTACTGGCTTTTAAGATTGATACATAACAATGAGTTTCAGGCAGGCACAGTTTTGTGAACGAAAGCGCTGAGCGCCACCAGTCGGCTGTTAGCAGCAGTGGCCGCCCGCGCGCAAAAAAAAAATTGCCGAAAAACAGTTCACAGCCCTGAAAGCAATCACGCCTGCCAGCCGCCGCAAAAGAAAGAAAATTGCACTCACATTTATTTTAATGTGCGTTACATTCAACGCGTGGGGTCATTGGTGTTACGCAAGTCCCTAAAAAAGAACTGTCCGGGCACCTCCTGTGTGAAAGTTGAAAATTGCAGTTGCTCAGCTACAAGAAAATTGGAGTATATAAAAAATACGTGAATGGAAACCAAAGAAACATTATATTACACTGCTAACAAACAAACAAAAAATTTGTACAAAAAGTGAAACTTCAAGAACAAAGCAAAGTACAAAATGAAAATATTACGGGTAAGATACGCAGGCTATGCTTAAAAAAAAACTTTAACACCAGTAAATAGCAAACAAAACGAGGAAAAAAAATGCGCTAGTGCGCAAATAAAACCAGGTTAAAAACAAGGTCATTATTAAGTGGTGATATTAATGTAAATTATAGTGTGATTTAGTTCGGATGGCAATGAATTCTACTCCAAGATGCCAGAAAACTATGCTGCTTGTTTTCCATAATTATAGAACACTTTTGGTAGGAGTAGATTTAGTTGTTCAGCAAGTTTAGTGTGTCACCGGAAATTCTTTTACGACTGAAAGCTTTTAAGAACGATGTGATTATTACGTGCACAAAAGGTGAGCGACGTCAACCTCAGATGAAGCTGTGATGGCAATGTTGGAGTGGTTAGATTGCAATAAATATCCAGGACGAGTGCTCGGACATGGCTGAAGGTAACTGGATGGAGAGCTTGATTTTGAAGGTGGCACAGGCATGATAGATGAGTGCTGTAAGCGGTACCCTAAGATGATATGCAATACGGAAGGCGGCCGCGTATAAATAAAAAATACGACATACGAAGGGCAGGCAGCTTAAAATAGCATGTACCGAAGCCAAAGACGGGTGCTGAAAAGGAGGCGCAACGATCGTTGCCTAGCCAGCAATGGTGCCCATATTCCCAGCGCGAGCGCACGGTCGTTCCCGCGCCTACGGGTCTTCACTGGCGCGGCAGAGCAGCACATGGCGTCTAGGATTTGACCATGCTGCGAGAAGATGCCACCCACAGGCGTAACGAGCACGCACAGGATCTCATCCGTCCGCAGTTCGCCTGCACGGTATCTGCCTTTCGTCAAGGCTGCCACGGTTGCGTGTGTGGAGCTTTCCCTGTGCCCCGGGCATCGCTAGCCAGCGGTAAGCGGAAAGAACATTTCCGTCGTGGCGTGGTCAATATTCGCTACAGTCGAGTAAGGGTGCGACGCTCTGTCACACCTCATCCGTTTTTCTTGAGAGTTCGGTCGTGGACGCTCTCTACCCTTGTGTAAGCAGGCCATGCAGTGGCGGTGTTCTGCTTTCTCAGAGAAGACAGCGGTGCACTGTAGTGCCACGAAGATTGGCCGTTTCAGGCGCCGATCGCCATTTTTGTTCTAACGACGTCTTTGTCTGCTTAAATAAACTAGGCAGGCGTCAAGAAAGCCAGTCGGCTTTGCAAACAGTGCCAAATGTTAATTTTCTGAAGTCAAGCACATAATTTTGTACAAAGCGTAGCAATAGCTACAAACTAAGTCCGAAACACTTGGATTACCGAAATAAGGACTTATAGGTTCGTGGGATTAGTTATTTTTTTTTCAACTTCCGGATGACAGGAGATGCTGAGGATAAAATATTTTTATCCTTATCCTTTATATTTTTTATCCTTTATCCTTTATAGATACTAAGGATAAAGCTGTCTCAAAAATCCTCCCACACTGCCATACCGAAGCATACGCTGCAAAGCTTATTGTTTTGAAAAACCTAGCGTGGATCTTATGAATATAGTCCATTTCTGCTTTCTTGCATCACCGCTTCGCTTTGAACTGTGTAATATAGGAGTGATTGCTCATTAGAATGCATTCAGGCTCAGCCAAACGGCCAGCGCCAGGTAGTGGTACTGGCTTCATACACCGTACCAAGGCGAAGTTTTCTTCAGTTGCGAAGTTTCTGAGACAGCTGTAGAGCCTTCCTTTGTAACCATGTGCCTGAACTTGGTTGGTTGCCGACGAGTGATTACTCTCGCATTGCAACTTTGCTCCCCCTTGGGGGATTCTCATTTGGACAAGCATTAAACTCCGTTGCCCGTCTTGCGCGCACGTGCAGCTGACCAAGCTGAGGAACAATCTGTACACCAGCACCGGTGGATGCAAGTACAGGATCGCTGGAAACCTCCGCCAGCTGCAGCCCCTGGGAACCCGAGTGGTTTACCGTTCGTTCAAGTTCACCGGTTCCGCTGCCACATCGCGGGCAGAGTATACGCTGTTGGTGGCCACGGTTGTTGCCTACGCAGCCGCCGGATGCGGCCGCTAGCTGCTCACCTTGTATCAAGCTCCATCGACGCGAATGCGTTGAGACAGCTTCAAGACGGCTGTGCGGCCGAGCTCTCATTCGTGTTTATGAAATAGCGTAATAAACGTATAAGCGAAATAACGCGCCGCTGAAACACATCACGCTTCGTCCTATTTTTGCTTCAGTAGAGTGTAGCAGGGGAGTGCCGTGATATCCTGCCGCAGCTAAGGCGAATAGGCCCCTCTTTGGGCGGTGATATGTGATAGGTTCTTTTTTTATACTGAAAACCGTGACCGACCGTTAGATGAGTCGTGCCGAGCATACATCCGATACTGGTAAGTGTACTGCTTTATTCCAAAGCGCACAAGATAGACAAAGGGACAGCTTTGTCACTGCAGAATGTGCGCCATGAATTTGAATGGGCTCAGCTACACATTTAAATATGCTAAATAAGGCTGGAGCATAATGCCGGAGTAGCCATGGCCCTTCGTTTTTGTGAAAAATCTGGCCTAAGCCGATCCTTTACCCCGTGGAAAATTTAAGTATCGGGATATTTCTACTCGAAAATGCGGCCTCAAGAGCACTTAGTTTTTCAGTGTATAATGTAGAACACAGCATGAATAATTAGTTGATATAATGGGCTTATTCCAAAAGGATTTTTTTAATTCCTTAAACTTTTGCTACTACGTAAAAAATTTTCAAAATTTTTCATCACAAATGTATGCTTATGTGGATACTGCGTGCAGCGAAGTGGAAATTAGGCAAATTCTTTGGAGCTCCAAACGCATTGTCCCATTAAAATAATGTGGTGTAGGCTAGAGCACCTAGTTGTTCATGAGACGCGCGATGGCTTTTCTCCTTGTATTATTTTTCACTTCCCATTAACCGCTAGTACATATTTTACGCAGTTGGCTCTCAACTTAGCACAAGTTGCCGAGAGCATTTTCTTCAGAGCCATTCGTGTAGTACTACAAATGGTGACATGCGGATACCGGCCACCTTGGCAGTGTTAAGCATCGAGCCACAAAAAGAGGGCAATCATTTAGGTATTTCAAGTTTTACGCTGAAACTTTGCGCGGTCGCCTAGCACTAAAAATGAGAAAAGGGAAACTGGTTGAGGAAATAAGAGCTTTCTTCTCATCGCTGTCCATAACAACGCGGGAAAAAAATTCATGGGGCTCTTGTAGCTCCGCATTTTCACCCTGTCCTTCGCCCGGACAGCAAGGTTCCATGTTACCAAGGCGTAAATGCATTGTAAAAGTTTCGTCCTCAGAAAAATTGTCCATAATTTGGGTTGTATCAACCGGGTGGGACTGTAATTGCTGATTCAAACCCACAAAAGCGCTGTCATACGGCTACAAAGCAAAGCCATCAGCTTTCTCAAATTTCTTAGTTGAAAAAAAAAATTCGTCGTGGTCCGGTGCTCGAACGCGGGACCACTGCCTCACCGGAGCAGTCCCTCTACCAACAGAGCTAACCAGGAAAGCTGGCATATGGTAGAGCAGCAGCGAATTGATTACAAGTTGAAGTGCCAGTGATGTTCGTCCAATGTTTAGGTAATCCCTTGAGGTGGGGCAGGTTTGTAACAAAGAAGTAATTACTCATTTACACGTACCCAAGCGCAGCCATGCGGTTACAGAGGAAAGCTATGGAGCTTTTTCTTTTTGCAGTTACATTCCTGGAAACCCTAAAACAGGTCTGCCGAATAGTGTGGAACCGGTAATCACAAAAGAACGCATGCAATTGAAAATTCATTAACCCCAATTTTCGCACGAGAAAATGTGTTCGAGTAGACATTTTTCCTGTGGGCTGTCGCGGAGTAGAACTCTCTTGCTTCAAATGTAATCCAATTGAAGTATTTGTCAAGGAGCTGGGGCTCCAAGTACTGCTTTCATGTGTTTAGGTGTCGTGTTTTATCCTTTTTCTCATTTATTACAAAGCCACTCCTGCTTGTACCAAGTCTGTGGCTCACGTACCTAGTACAAAGAAGAAATGTTGTTTTTTTGTTATGCACTTCCTGAAGACGAAATGGTCCTGGTTCCTGGGTCATCACGATCCACACTGAACACATGAACGACGAACATAACATTGAACGATGAATCCACATTGAACATATGGTGTTCAGTCGAAGTATATAATGCATTAAAGACAAAAACAAAGAAGAAATACTTCTCACAAGTTTCCCCAAGCATTAAATACCGCCATATGTGCTCTTGGAGACTCCACTGCAGCGCAAGTTGCTGCTGCCTGAAGCCTAGATGTTGTCATGAGACCAGATAGGCAGACACTGAGAAGTATAGAGTCAATCTTCTTTAGCCGCTTTCGGGTAGACGTCTACACCTGAGGGACTGCCAAACACACTGCATTTGTTACACTGGTTTCCCCGAACGGTGAGAAATCAGGTTGGGGGTCGCTGACTGCTGGCGGAACTAGCCTTAACGTCCACTGCAGGGACACTGAAGCGATGTTAACCGAAAATGTTATAACAAAAAAAAAAAACGTCACCATTCGTGGCACAGGTCTATACCCTGCATGGCGACCGTGCAAAAGCCGAAGAATAACGTTTTTAGTTATCGTCACCATTTGTAGCCCAGTTTTGTGTCACGGTGGTTTCGGATAAGTCGTGAAGCCTCCCTCAAAATTGTCCGGTTCTTGCGGAGGAAACTGCGTGGAATCTTTTTCTGGCGTACACAATCTAAACGCATTCGATTCGTTCATTCCTAAAGTTCGCGTTCTAAAACTCTATGTCCTAGGTATTGATTCCTTCTCATATTCAAGCTAGCTCTTCTGAACTTGCTTTCGTGAACCAGCTGATAAAACGAAGGTCACCTAAAACGGACCGACCAAATTTTGCAAGTCGTACTGTCAGTCTGAGATGGGCGTAATCTGTAATTCTAGGTTCAAACCTCATTACAACGTCGCAATGGAGGCCGCCACTTTACAGTGGCTTCAACCAGGATATGCTTTAGCGGAAAATCCAGAAAATTTCACGTTATTCAACTTAGCAGTAATGCTCCAGAAGAAATCATACGAGCGTCACAGCTTCGTCAATGCGCAAGCTTACCGCCCTTTTCTTTATATATCGCTAATCATCCGGGAACCAGTGAGCTGTGTTGCCGCGCTGAGGCACGCAACACACCAGTCGAGTGAATCTACGCGCGAAAAAGCGGACCCGAAATTGTAGTCTCGTCAAGCAAAAGCGAGCTACGTTTCAGCTCCTATGTTGCCGTTTGCAATCATTTCTGTGGCATTTCTCACTCCACCCGCTAGGTTGCGGCCGCGTAGGTGCCCCTTACGAATAGTCACGGACAGCTATCTGTGGCTACACGGTGAAGGATAGAACTTAAAAGCGCGTGCGTCGAGCTGCCGAGATTCACTCGCGGGGACTCACGTTCGAGCTGCTGTAAGGTGCACATCCCTGCGGCCAGAGTTTCTCTCCTCGGTCCCGTCGTCTCACTGCCGGCAGGCGGAGGTCACCGTCATGTTGGCTTCCACGCGTCGCGCCAGCTATGGTGCCCACTTCACTGGATTATGCAGCTTCAGCCCCTGCGCAGCGCCCTGGCACTGCATCAGCGGGCTGCTATCCTCTTACAATCGTTCGCCGCGCCCCACTTTCTTCGGATTTATTAAGCGTACTTGTTCTGTATTCCCTTGCGGCTGCTAATCTCCACGGCGGATATGACGGGCTCCCCATGTGACGCTGGACCTTCTTCCTGCACTCCAGCTTAGCAGCGCTTTCTTTGGCAGAACTTCCTTCATCGCATGGCTTCGTGTGTTATTTCATAATTTGTCTTCGTCCTCCGACGATCGTAATTAGGCTGATGATGACGATATCTAGCATCTCGTTGTAAGTTCGATGTACTAGAGGCATCGTGCAGGAGCTGTGCGAGTAATTTCTTCCAAGACAGCGCAACAGTTCTCTTGCAGGAGGAATGCAACGATTAGTTCCGGTATGACGCATCGGTTCACTGGAGGACAGCACGCGGCACTGAATGGATACTTTAGCCGTGCCAAGCTGCGTTGTCCGACCGGAGTCAACAGCCGACGGGATTTTGTCGCGAAAGCAACACTACGCCAGCCAGTGAGCCATTTCGGCTCGTCGCGCACTTCAGCCGTATGCCGTATGACGCGGTCGACGAACGACGTTGAGCCGCCGTTTGTCTAGCAACACCGCAGCCGCGCTCCAACAGATGGCGGCGCCCTCGAGGCCGCTGCCGTCGCCGCGCGCTCCACCAAATGTGCTTCGCTGGGGTAGAGGGAGAGGAAGTGTCGCCCCGCGGCGATTATATATATATATATATATATGCGCTTCGGCTCAGTGGATTCTGATACCTGATTTAGTATCTGCAGCGGGTCCTTGGACCAAAGATGTTAAACTTATTTTTGGAATATGGCGGAGTGCTTGGTTTGCAGCACTCTGGCACGGGTCGGCCCGGTAATGCACTGCCTCCGGGATCGGCCCGGGGAATATTAGCACGGCGCGCATTTTCTTTCACTCTTTGCTATCCTATCCTTTACCCCTCCTATTTTCAGCACGCGGCAGCGAGCGTGGTTCGGCTTGAGCCAGTAGGCAGGCCCGTGCTCTTTCCTCCTCCTTCTTCCTCTCAGAAACATCAGTCAGTGGATTCTAGTCGTTATTGAGAGCGCGAAAGAGAGGCAACAACAAAATACGAAGCGAGGAACAGACAACGCGCTCAAGAGTCAGCAGAAGAACGCGCCGCACGACTCGAGAAGCGTCGTAACGATGATGCGGCTAGAAGAAGTCGTGCCACGTCCCGGAGTGACTCCAACTGCGGAAGAGACCGATTTGAGTTCTCGAGAGCGTCGGAGTGAGACGCTGCGTAGACGATGAAAAGAAACTTTCGCATTTCAACTAGGGTTAACAAGAGCTAAACCACAGCCAATTCTTTTCAATAAAATATGTCCGGAATAGTTGCATTAATTACTTGTTAGTGGTGTTGATGAGGTTATAAGATTGCTGCTTCATTTCATGCGTACGTTCCTGGTGAATTCCTTAGGAAGAATAATTTGGTACAGCCAAGATGTCGGTTATTAAAAGAAATATTGAATCAAAAGAGCGCGAAAATGTGAAAATTTTCATATTTCTGTTGGCTAAACTTTAATTTATTTATTTTCACGTAATTTTAATCTCGAAGTGAATACCTGTCTGTACTGGAATTTATTTTTTTTCGCTTTCAATACTGGTATTAGCCATTGGGTTGCATACGCCAGTGAGTCACGTTGGATGCCAGTGTTCGAAGGTTGCATACCAATGTTGGAAAGGTGGATGATCGTGTACGAATGCTGGGACGCCAGTTTGAAGCCTTTAATGTCTCATGTCGCGCAACGTACATATGTCAGGCCGGGACGTCAAGCTAATACTCAGAAATGTAGCGCATTCCCTAAACGCCAGCGGCGACAGCCGCTGGTGACGATTATTTTGCCAATGCTCGCCCGACGTTGGTACAATGGTGGTGCACGGCCTGTGGGTAGCCAATGCAGCCATACCGCAGCGGATCTGTATCACTACGTATGGGTGGGTCCAGGGCAGTATGCCCGATTTCCTCTTAATCACATTCTCTTGGGAGGAAGCCCTGCGGGCTGCGAACCTCTACTGGCCTTGAGAGCCAGATCAGCCTCGTTTTCCGGACCCGGCCCAGGCTGCCTTCAGAGTGTTGCTCAACTTGGAGGCTCTCCTACACAATACAGCTTCGGCATTTTCTTTTCTTCAATAAAAGTTATTCGCTCACATTTTTATGTTCATTTACCAGTGTACAGAAAAAATACAGTTGCTTTCTCTATTCGCTGTCTGCGCCAAATCAATGGCCCTAGTAGCACCAAAGGCAGGCGAAGAAATAGAAGGGCTAGAACCGCGTGGCATGCTTCCGAGCTCGCGTGAGGGCGAGAGGTTCGGAGCCAGAGAGCGATTGCGATTCATTCTTTTTGTAGCCCGAATATTACCATCGCGTAGATCAGCGCTGCGGTGAATGAGCTGTACGGCATCATCAAATGGCTGAGAAGAAGCAGGAGGCACCGGAGATGAGCAACACTGGCTGGACGCGGCCCGTAGGCAGCCTCCTGACGAGCTTCGCATGCAGCGACACCCGCACCACCATTCAGGAGTCCATGTACTGCGCCTTGGGCCACGGCGGTTTCCAAAGGCGGGTGCTTTGCACGGGCGTGCTCTCAGTGGTTGTGCTGCTGGTGCACACGTTCGCATACATCCTCATCGGCCGCGACATCGACCACTGGTGCCGTCCGCCTGACAACCTGCGCCACATACCTACGCACGTCTGGAAGAACGTGGCCATCCCCATCGAAGCTGACGGTAGCGTCAGCCGCTGCACCATCTACGACCCGCCGCTGCCGTTGGTAAGCGTGCAGATCAAGCGTGTTGCTATATATGCTGAATTTTCGCCACTCCCGACCACTGCAACCCACGCTCTGGACGCGGCATCGCCAACTTTTTCAACCGCCAGCACGTTATTAAGTATGCAGAATGACTCGGTATTTGCTTGGAAACTAAGTTCTGCAACCCGGACGATATCATATATTTTAGAGGAGAGACAAGGGCAACGGAGGACCTTCGAGAAAGCGTTAAGCGTGTAGAGAAGCTTTTTTTCTTCACAATACTCTGACACACAGTCGTGTCTACTCGAAGTCATCTGTAACTGTTCATGCGAACAGATGACATAGGCATGGAATGACGGAGCGCTTTTGATGTGTTGTTGTTTGGCTCACAACATGGCACATACCCACTAGGGGGATTGGGCATAACCAGGCGGCGACTATTTGCCTTGCAGATTGCATGCGGCAAGCATAGGATGACCTATAAAATTGGGCAACTCAGCTTCCATGACAGAGGTGGTTATAGGTGGTTAATTGTAGCCTTCTCCATCTTCGTCTTGTTGCGTTCGTTAACCATGAACACTTATCGACTAGCCCAACTGCTCGCGTTATTGAAATGACACCTTGCGTGAATTGTCACTAAATTTTTTGTTAGCTTCCCTTATTGGCTGGAACAATACAAGCAGTGGCTATGAAGGGGAATAAAATTATCAAACTAATCAGACCTTCACTGCCGCACACGGGCGCCTTAGCGTTTTTCCTCCATAAAAACCGCGGCGGCTGCGTTTTTATGGAGGAAAAACGCTAAGGCGCCCGTGTGCTGTGCGATGTCAGTGCACGTTAAAGATCCCCAGGTGGTCGAAATTATTCCGGAGCCCTCCACTACGGTACCTATTCTTCCTTTCTTCTTTCATTCCCTCCTTTATCCCTTCCCTTACGGCGCGGTTCAGGTGTCCAACGATATATGAGACAGATACTGCGCCATTTCCTTTCCCCAAAAACCAATTATTATTAATACCGTACTGAACCTGAAGGTAATCTTTGTTCTTTCAGCCAGAACACGCTGAAGAGGACCGCCACGCCATTCGCTGCCATCGGTGGGACTACGACATCCGGGACGTCAGCGACAGCATAGTGAGCCGATGGAACCTGGTATGCGGCAACCGATGGATGTTCGAAATGTCCAAGGCCAACATGCTGGCAGCCATGCTACTAGTTCCCGCCGCGGGCTACGCCGCCGACCTTGTGGGCCGCCAGCCCGTCATCATTGCAAGCGCGGTGGCCCTGCTCGCCTGCAGCGTGATCGCCAGCGTAGCGCAGACTTTCAGCGTATTCACGGTGGCTCGGTTCCTCGTGTCCGCGGCGAGCTGCTCTGTCCAGGTGCTCATCTTCATACTCATCTATGAGGTGACCGCCAGCCACAAGCGGGCCATGTACGGCGTACTGGACACAGCCATCGGCACGACGCTGGTGCCACCAGTGCTAGACGGGGTGGCGCTTCTGCAGCCGCGGTGGCACCTGTCTCAGGCTTTTCTGCTGCTTCCATCAGCCGCGCTCCTGTTCTGGTGCTACTTGCTGGACGAGTCACCCAGCTGGCTCTTCGCGACGCGCAAATTTCGTGCTGCAGAAAAGGTCGTCCTGTATGCGGCACAAAGCAACGGCGTAGATCTGTACAAAGCCCAAGAGACATTGCACCTGCTCAAGACTCAAATCCTGAAGCACGATGCTGCAGTCCACTCCCCAGGAAGTGTCATGGCGAGCGAGAGCTGCATACAACATCCAGCTTTCCGGAGGAAAGCGGTTTCGGTGATCATCTCGTGGTTCAGCGTCAATCTTGCGTACTACGGACTTGTTTTGCGCCACTCGCCAAACCAGACGATTTGGAGCGTAGTGCAGGTGGTCTTCCAGACGCTCCTCTACGCGGGCGTTTGCTGGTTCATCGGAAGCCACGGCCAGCGGGAGACGCTCTCTCTGCTGCTGGGAATGCTTTGCGTCATGGCGGTCGTGCACGCGTGCTCGTCCCTCGTGGACGTAGCACGACTGTCAGCTGCAGTGGGCGTCGCCGTAATGAGCTTCGCGTCTACGGCGCTTAGTCTCAACTACGGCTACACGGCCGAGGTGTTCCCAACTGTGATTCGCAGCATCGGGCTTACCGTGTCGTACATGTTTGGCCGCTTGGCCGTCCTCACGGCTGCCTTCATTGTAGAGTTCAGCGGCACACCGCGCGACGCCGACGTAGTGCTCGACTTCGCCACGGCGTTTCTGGCTCTCCTGAGTGCCTTGGCCATCCAATGGCTGCCGGAGATATTCGCCGGGAAGAGGCCCAAGAAGGCGCGCGCGCTGACGGAGGAAGAGAGGAAAGCGGAGATCTTGGCTTCGCTGATGCCCCCCGCGAGTCCCAGGAGCGGTTTCCAGTCATCCAGGCGCTCCTCACGGAGGTCAAGGTCCAAGTCTGCGTCAGTGTCGTCGGCGTCATCGGGCCGATCGCTCTCACGCAGCCGCACATTGGTGCCGAAATTTGCCGACTTGGAGGAGCGGTCTGACGCCCCAGCGCCGCACAGTGGGCAATGGTAAAAGCGCCGTCTCCAGGATTATTTAATTCATGTCCTCATCGTCCTCGACACCCTTGACGAGTGCGTTTAAATACTCTGCACTTTCTGCTGAAATCTTTACTATTGTTTTAGCTTTTCCACAACGTTAACCGAGCACTCCCTCGTGAACTCAGAAAGCGATTGCAACTCCCATATGCAGTGTGCAGATACTGTAATGCTGTGAACGTGTGGACAACTTTCCGCCGCAGATTCTTTTTTTTTCTTTTGCCAGGAGGACAGTTATGTGCGCGGCTGTAATACAATACACTGAGCAGTTTTATGATTGCTCGTTGTGGGGGACACAGCGTGAACCCAAGGTATTTTGCCTTGTATTGAACGTACATCCATAGCACACTTGAAGCAAGTCTATTCAGCTTGACATGCGTGGCTCGTGTTCCTAAAGGAGACCATAAAAATACGTCTTGTCGGTATTCGAAATCATTGAAGTTCATTTTGCGTATTGTGAACGGTGATGTCCGCAACAACCCAGTGTTGTAGTAACGTCTAGCGATCAGCATATTATTGTCCATACAAATCTTACGAACGTTGGCTTATATCAGACACCCAAAGTTAATGTTTCGGCTCTCTGACTGCTCTTTCCTGCGATCTTTTCTTTTATGTACCTCATATGCAATGCTGTTTGACTTTCTCGGTAGTGGCAAGCTCAGAACTGATTTGGCTATTAGAACTCCACACCAGACCTTGGAGTAATCGTTAGTACAAAAACCAGGACCTTTGTCTGTACCGTACTAATGGGGTGGACAGCGACATCCCTGGTCCTACTAGTAGAATAAAACCTTGATTGTTAGACCAAATTGTGCAGAACAAACTGAAAAGGAAAGCGGGCGTCTTGCTCCTGTCTCTCTCTTTCGATGTTTTTTTCTTTTTTTTTGCGAGTTAGACTGAAGTACGCGGGGTGGCATGAGCTGTCTATACGGTCCTTTGTTTCAAGGTTTCTTTGGGCATGTTTCTTGGGCTGAAATTTGAATGGAAAAAGGTTATTCAAAAAAATATCCATAGTTCGGTGTTCTAATAATGTATAGTAGCAAAAGACAATTGCTATAAGCGCTAGCTTTTGCACGCGACGAAAATTCTTGCCGTCTGTTTTGGTCATATTCATAAACAATATAGCTAGGCAAATGGTGCAAAAAAACACTGCGAAATAGTATTTATTTTGTCTCGTTACAGTAATTTTGTCACGTGCGTTATCTGCGCACCAATTTCATGTCTGTTCACGATTTGATTGCCTTTATTTGTACACTGCGCAAACGTCATAAGAGGAGGCAGAACATTGTTAGTATTGGCAGCGCGTGGTACAGTGGTGTCCGTTGGACGCCTGGCCTATACCCGCGTTTTCTTCTTTCGCGTCTTAACCTACTTTTCATGCTTACCCTTGAATTAATCTGTGTCATGAATAGTGAAGATTAAAGGTACTTTCAAATCGTTACTTAACTGCTCTAAAACAAGCACAAGATATGCACGAATTCTTATGTGGCGTCTTCAGCTTTGTGCACTGGAAAGTTTTTGAGTATAAATCGTGTTTACGACCCTTGTGAAAAAAAATCTTTCGTGGGGCTCAAGAATCGGTTTAAACAGTGTTTTACCTCAAAACACCATAACTATTCCAGCATACTGCATCGGCCTTATTTAACGCTATTAATAGAGCAGCAGGGCCCTTGTAAAATAAAGCCGTACATTCTTCAGCGGCAAGTGTCACCTGACCTGTTTGTGCGCCTTGAAAATAGCGGCACACCTTCCAGTATCAGATCTATGTTCGGCATGAATGATCTAATGACGTGCTCACAGAGTCCTATATGCGACATTGGTCACAAATCAGCGCACTAAGCGGGGTCTATTCGACTTAGCTGCGGCGTGACATCGCGGGACTCGCACCGCTCTCCTCAGGCGAAAATAGAAAGAACTTTGATCTCTTATAGGAGCGTGTTATCTCGCTTACATTTATTGCACTATTTCGTAGACGCAAATGAGAGCTCGGGCGCACCACGGTCTTTAGGCCCTCTCAAAGCATTTGCGGCGAGGGAGCTTGGCGCCAGGTCAGCAGCTAGCGGTTGCACCTAGTGGCTACGTAGGCAACGACCCCTCCTGCGGCGGCGACCAATTCATATTCTGCCCGCGAGGTGGCAGCGGAACCGGTGAACTTGAAATTGAGAAGGATGGAGGCAAAGCGGTGGGCTAGGAAAGTTTTCAGATGCCTGTATATAAAGAATGTTGACACGAAATGGAGAAAGCGAACTAGAAAATTGACAAGCAAATATCTGGACAGCAGTAAGGGGGCAAATCAGCAATTATCGGTTAAGAAAAAGGTTAAAGGAACAGAGAGAGCTTTGTGGAAAACAGGGATGCTGACGAAATCGGCACTAGAAACATACCGGACCTTTAAACAGGAAATTGTCAAAGAAAATATCTATGATAATTGTAGGGGAAGTTCTTTGTTGTTTGAGGCCAGGACTGGAGTTTTGCGGACTAAGACGTATAGAGTCAGGTACCAGGAGATAGACACTTTGTGCATTGCGTGCGGAGAGGAGGAAACGGCTGAACACTTGATACTTTTCTGTAAAGGGCTTCACCCTACAGTGGAAGGCAGCGGGGCTGACTTACCCAAGGCATTGGGGTTTAGGGATAGTGAAGGGAAAGTGGATTTTAAGAGGTTAGAAGTAACCAAGCGAAGGTTATCTGATTGGTGGCTAAAAGCAAGACAGGAGTAAAATTTCACAAGACATGGCTAGGTGGCTTGAGCCACCGCCCGATGTAAAGGGTTCAGCCGTATCCATCCATCCATCCATCCATCCATCCATCCATCCATCCATCCATCCATCCATCCATCCATCCATCCATCCATCCATCCATCCATCCATCCATCCACCCACCCACCCACCCACCCACCCACCCACCCACCCACCCACCCACCCATCCATCCAACGAACGGCAAACCACTCGGGTTCCCGCAGCTGGTGAAGGTTCCCCGCTATGATGTACTTGCATCCACCGGTGCTGCTGTACCGGCTCGGCATGGTCACCTGCACAAACATGCGCACGAGCAACAGAGTTTAAAGCTTGTCCAAATTAGTTTAGGAGTATCGGCTAAATAAATTAAACTTAGAAACCAAGCTCAACCTTGGTTGTTTGCTGAGAGATTGTTGAAACAAGTTACCACTAGTGATTCTTTCTTTATTAAGAATTATAATAATAAAATAACTTCCTTAAGACCAAACCAAATATTGGCTTCGCGTTCTCGATAGATGTAGATTTGTCTCATTCCAAACCTCACCAAGAACTGTTCACATCATTGAAACAGTACATAATTTACAATAGTATCGTCGTTCCTTTTCACAATTCAGGTGGTATATGCCTGTTGACAATTTTTTAACCACTTTAGAATTTTACCTCCCAGGTACTTTTATCGCTTTTAAGAACCAGTACTATTTACGAACTAAACGAATATGCATTCGGTCGTGTGGGTTGCACCCATTTTAAGCGATATTATTTTTAGCCAACATTGACTGGATTTTAATCTCCCCTTTAACCAGGATAAAGTCGTAAAAGCATTCTGACACGTCCAAGATTTTTTGATCTATAGTTGGACAAGGAGAGCCTTTTAAACTACTGCGCAATTGTTAATAGAATTTGAGACGCTTTAAAAAAAAAAAACATCGAAAGGGTCTGATTTTCACTTGTGGAGCAGCGAATTAGAATGTCTTTCCGTTTTTATATACCGATCGTGTTTCAGCGAACTCTTTAAAAAATTTACAAAACGAGGCTTTTTGAGGTAAAAGAGGGTTCACCAGTGACAGTGTCCATAGGAAATACATGGTAACTTTCAGAAGCTGTAGCGTGTCTAAAAATGGCTCGATTTTCATGAGGTTTGTGGCAGCGTTTTCTTTAATGAATGGAGGAAATGTAGCAGACAGATATTGTTTTTTAAGTTTCATTTTTTTACAAATCAGAGGTAAATACCCAGAAAATTTTCACTTTTAGATATGTCGGTCTTTCATGTCATCTCGTGAAAAAACTAAGTCAAATATCAGAATTTCGTCCGCAACATTTCCTCCCTTTTTCTTTTTTGATCGCCAAGCCGCAATTTTCATTCATATCGATCGTAGTATTTGCGTTTTACAGGCTCTGAAAGTTGTGTATGTATTTTCTGCGGGGATTTGAAATTCGCGCCATATTTACTAGCGCGATGTGGCTCCATCTGGCGTCAGAATATTTTGTCGCTACTACACTCTACCACCAGCCTCTTGGTTGTCGGTGCTCGTGCGCGCAGGTTTTTACTGAGAACTTGGACAGATCTGGGCTCTTTCCTTTTTTCTTGCTTGTGCTTTATTCGGAAAGGATTTCTGCGTTTCTTTTTTGCTCGAGCTCTTAGTGCGGAAAGGAAGTGGAATGCAAGGCCACACCCAAAAGTGACCCCCCCCCCTCCCCTCCCGGCAGCCACACAATAAGGCATTCTCAGTGCCAAAACACAGGATGGGGGCTCCGTATTCAGGACAGTGAGGGAGAACAGCATTGTTCCTTGCCCAGCGCAAAGGCGCAGTGACCCAGGTGCCGATACAAGTCAAGAATGCAACTGCAAATATTCCTCATAGGAGGGCC
>NC_135498.1:5788530-5801485 GCF_052857255.1 Amblyomma americanum
GATCCTGCAGTATGTATAGCACTACCCCATCTGATATATATATATATATATATATATATATATATATATATATATATATATATATATATATATATATATATATATATATATATATAGTAAGTTTGTATATGTATATGTATGTATGTATATGTATATGTATTTGTATATGTATGTATATATACATACATATATATAAACTTACTATATATATATATATATATATATACATATATATATATATATATATATATATATATATATATATATATACATATATATATATATATATATATATATATATATATATATATATATATATATATATATATATATATATATATATATATATATATATAGTAAGTTTGCGTTTTTCGCAATTCTGGCCGACCATTCACATAGTGGATGTCACAGTGGATGTAAACTAGATAGCTGATTTTATTATCTGAGTCAATCAGAGACATTTTTCTCAAACTGTAAAGACAATTAATCTCAATAACCTCAACTGCGCTGCCGGATATTGCAGTGCCGTCGGGACTGCAACATAATCATGGTTGCTCGGAATCGGTGATCAGCCCAACCTGAAACCAATTGAAACGAAATGTAGCAGCGCTGGCGCCAAGGCTTTCAGTGCGTTGAAATGCGCAGAGAAGCAGGCATTGTCTCAGAATGGCATCGCGGTCAGTGTGAGTCAGCTATGCGGCCGGGCTGACGCGAACGCATCAGGCATGGAGGAATGCGCATGGCCACCCCGGAGGGGGGCGCGCGCTCTGCCCTCGAGAGACCGGCCGTGACTGAAGTCACTGAACGTCCGGTTAATGCGGCGAGTGCCACGAGGCGGCGCTGGCGATGTTGTCGCTGCTGGCGCCACCATACCAGCGCACGGAGCCTATAGGGCAACGTTACTAGATAGGGTCCTATCTAGTAACGTTGGTATAGGGTGCCTCGATGGGCCAGCGCCGTCTTCAGGGTGAGGACACCGCTCCCGGCGGGGGCATGTTGGGTCTCTTTCTCTCATTCAGTTGCATTCAGAGCAATGCGGCTGCGCGCTGTTTCGAAGAGAAAACTGCAGCTGCCGCGAGGAATTAAGAAAATTTGGTGTTCTACTGAGGCAGAGTGGTACCAGAGATAGTTTAAACAATGAATCAGAGGTAGTTACTCTAAAGCACGCTATCTTTCGCAGCTAACCTGCCGAGAAAGTGACGCCTAATTAACAGCCAATGCACTGATGCGTGTTGGTTCTATTCTGTAGCGTTTATTTTGCTCTGTGTTCCTTCATAACAGCTTTCTTTCAACTTGCGTAGCATATTCCAGTGCAACCTTTTGACCCGAATACTCTACATTTCAATTACATTTCCAACAATGAGGATTACTTATTTCGAGCTGCAGTTGCATATTGGTCAAAGACTGCCATTCAGGCAGCTTTTCCTTCGCCATGAAATCAATGGGAGAAGGTGCGTTTTATGGCCGCTAATTTAAATGACTATGATGCAAAGATATTTAGTGCATTATTCCTCCGTGCCAAGCAGAAATTGTTCTGGAAAACAAGCGTTTCGTATACCTTACCCCTAATACTTTGAGGTTTACTGTTGTTCACGAAGTCTTGTTTGACCCACGACTGGCAATTTTTTCGGCGCGCGCTGTCACGAGCAAAGCCAAATAGCCGGTGCATTTCAATAGTGCGGGCAGAACACCCGGGAAAACAACAGACCCTAATACCTTGGTCTCTGACTGCTACATCACGCACACTATATTAAATCACGCGGGATCAGCGGCGCTAGCGTTTGTAACGGCGCCGTTCATGCTCTCGGCTTGCTTCAAAGTGCTTGAACTTGAACGGCCATTCGCAGCGAGAGCTACACTGGGCTACCAGTCGAGCATTTCGCGGTACATGGGAAAGGTCAGTTGTGATTCAATATGGCGGCGTCGCTTAAGTTTTCTCCACCCGGCGCTGGCATCGAGGCACCCTACGTTCACCGCGAAGCTTGCGGCTTGCTGCCCGTTCGTTCGGCGCGGAAGCTATGCTGGCGTTCGTGGCATCGCGTTTGTCGAGAACGATGTGCCGATGAACTTCGACTGCAACTTGAGTCCCGCGCGTTTCGGCAAGGCGCCTGGCAGCGCTTCTACGTGGTTTGCCGCTCCGCACGTCCGTTTCACCGTACGTAGCAGAACGATTTGTCTAACGGGCAAGGCGTTGCGCTGAACGGGCGATGGCGTTCCGTGGACTCCCTGGCAGCGTCGCAACACGCTGTCGCGCTCCACTCTTAAAGCGTCTTAAGCGTCCTCCAATTTTTTTGTAGCGTTGTATTGCCGGTGTTGGTGGAAACCGGAAAACCGATGAATCATCCTAAGTAGTAAGTTAGTTAACGAATTTTTAATAACTGACTTTTAAACTCGTGCAGTTAACCGCCTAGTTGCAGTTGGAGATTTGTAGCAGGCCGTTAGTAATAGCCATGTCAATTTTTAGAATTTCGAGAACGCGATTACCCTTGGCGCTGTGGCTAGCTTTTTCCGACTAGTTACATGCACTGGAAAGGCTCAAGCCGAGGACAGTTCTGTTTTCTAAATTCTAAAAGTTGATATGGCTATTATTACTAACGACCGGCTACAAATCTATATTTGCTACTAGGCGTCTAACTCTAATAGTTAAAAAGTTAATTATTAAAGATTAGTTAACCAGCTTACTACTTAAGACGATTCACCGATTTTATGGTGTCCGCCAACACTGGTAATAATATGCCGCAAAAGCCATATTTTTACCCCAAAAATCCTCTTCTTGAAAATGTTGAAGGTGTTTGCTGAAACACCTGGTATACGTATCATGGTAGGTGAGGACCGTGTGTGTTAATTGGGTCAACGCCCAGCGTGTGCAAAATAAACTATTGCCTCTGATTCTGCACACTAAAAGGTGTGAAAAATAAGCCTAGTGAACTTGCGCCTGGACTCAACATTTGAGAAATCATGCGTACATGAAATGCAGGCCAGCTTTAATAGCCAATTTGCCAAGGGTTTCGGCTTTGGGATACGCTCAGTCGGTCATGACGGCTGTTGCCGAGACACTGCTGAAAAAAGTGAAGGAGCACACAACGAGCCTAACGATTAGGGAAGGTGGATGCTCCTTGCTACCGGAAGCGGCCCCTGACTGCACCAAATTTCTAACAACATGAAGGAAGTTGCGAGGTTTTGGTACCGCTCGTTTTCTCGGCTCCGGTAAAACTGGCCAGACTATGCACTTGTATATGCGGCAACGAGGCCACGAATAGTGGATGTGGGAAAAAGCATACCAGGCTTTATGTGCACTGCCAGTTAGGAGTGATGTACGAGATTTTGCACTCTATACTTTCCCTTTCCCGCCGTTCTCATATCACGTTACCTTTCCCCGCCAAAACCGGTTGAAACCAGATCTTCCCACTCTTTTCACATCACTCCACCTTTCCGCGGCGAAACTACAAATCTACCCACTTCACCAAATTAACCCATGTTAGGTGGGCCTAATGACAATTTGTGGGGGAGGGGGGCACCCTCCAGATTTCGTGAGTGGGCCAACTGGCAAATTTTTTGGAGGTGGGCGAAGTACAAAATTGTTAGTGGGTCAGCTGCCAAATTTTGGAGGTGAGCGAATTCACTGCCAAGTTTGGGATGGGCCAAATCAAGTAACTTTTGGGGTGAGCCAAGTGCCAATTTCGGCGATGGGGCACGTACCAGAGTTTGTGGGTTGACCAACTGCGAAATTTTGCGGGTCTTTTGGAATTTCAAATTTGAGTGGTCTCTGACTGGTTCCTGTGTGTTCATGTGACCTTGGTCACGCTGTCTCCCAATTGACCAATCCAGGAATTTCGTTAGAGAAACCGGGCGGTTCTTGCAACACAGGGAAAAAAGCTATCGCATTAAGTATTTTCATCTCCAAGGTTACCTTCTTCCGACGCAGACTACACGTCCACCCTCTTGCACCCAGCATGCTGCACGTAGTAGACAGTACGAGGAAGCAGCCGGTCCCCCTGCTTTTTGCCGGCTGCTGCCACGTTTGTCCTTTCACGTTTGCTTTCGTAGCGGCCGGAGCGCAAGGATTCTTTGCTCTGGCGTTGTGCCTTGCCCCGAGCCCTGCTTCTCTGTTATAACTCTACTGTTATCTTTTTGCGATGCATGCGTGGACAACGCTGCGAAGCGGCTAATCGTGGCACGTCACCGAAACAACCTTCGTGTGCTCGGAGCACACATTGCCGAGAATCCATTCCGACAGCGCGCGCCGGTGAGTAACGCCTGTTCGTCGGATCAGGCTTTAGATATTCCCGTTTTAAGCATTCAAGGCTTGGATTCTTGCGCGCTGGAATGGTAAACAGAGCGCATCGGGGCAGCTGAATGGCTGTCGGATCGCGCAATCCCCAAATTCCACAGCGTTACTCAGCCAGCTTCCTGGAAAAATCCTCTGTGCAGTTCGGCAAACATGTCTTCATGCATGCTATTGCATTCTGATATTACGTGTGGAAGCAGGTGCCAGGATTTGCTTCGTCCGTAACGCCACTGCCACCTGCGTGTGCCTGCGCATGCGCCTGCCGAAGTTGCACGTATATCTTCCTGAGCCCGGGCTTTGGAAAACGCCCATTATGTTCAATAAGCACCATAAAAATGCGTCCAATGCAGTCGTGCCTCGTTAATACAACGCCGGTTAATATGGGCTTCTCTAATATTGGACAGCTTTCCAGGGGACTAAACTCTCTAAATGTATATGCGCCTCTATAATATGAAAACGAGTAATCTGGACAATTGACCAGCCTAAAATGCATTGAGCCCACTGGGACCCATCTGCTTTAGTACAGTTACTGCGGACAGTAGTGAAAAGAGAACCACGCTTATACCAACTTGATGTTTCCTTCTCTACGTTTTGAGTGCAGGAAACCATCGCGAAAGGAACAAAAACTACAGAGAATGTTGACTACATTCAAATCCGTGCGAAAGCATGGATTTCTGCTACATAGAAGACGACAATAAGCGGATAGTACCGCGGGATGGAGCGCTCGCGCTACGCCAGCTACGGACACGCAACAGACTATTTTCTTCAGGTCAGAACCACCAGATTAGTGCCACGTAAAAGACGACGATGAGCGGGCAGTGCCGCTGGCCAATCCCCCGCCGTGGGTATGTGCCACTGAGCCCGAGGTCACCACCACCACCATCATGATTGCGGGACGGAGCGTTCGCGCTATATGCCAGCTGCGAACAAACAACGGAACAGACAACGGACGATTTTTCTCAGGGTTGGTACCCATCGGGTGACTGCGTGATGAGTGCTGACGCACTAATAGCTGAGTCCCAAAGAAAGGGCCTCTAAGTGCACCACGAGTCTATCGAGGGTTCTAGCCGAAGACAGTGCGAAAGTGCAAGTGACTCGGTAGTTACATCGATGGCACAGGATTCCGCGTTGTTAAAAGAAACGACCTGTGAAAGATAAACGAGGTTAGCGTTATTTAAAAGATGTTGGTTTTTAGAAGTTTCTATAGCTAAGTCCGAAAGAAAGGGCCTCCAAGTGTACCACTAGTCTTATCAGGATTCTAGCCGAAGACAGTGCGAAAGTCCAAGCGACTCAGTAACAGCGTTATTTTTTTTCTGCTTTCATGATTTATTGTGCAAAAGGTGCCTGATCAGCACACCTTCCCATCCATCGTATTTTAAAAATGCCTCAGAGGGAATCCCACTCTGCACCTTAAGCTTTGCTAAAAACCATTTTCAGCCGCTGTAAGCAAATTGGACAAAGATATGCACTGGGTGTTCTTGGAATGAAGGAAGTCAGCGCGAGCAAGAAAAACCCATTCACGTCCATTATAACAGGCATTAAAGCACTTTTAAGCATTTAATAGCACAATGATGTCAACACATATCCTCATCAGCCTTCCTACACCCACTGCAGGGCGAAGGCCTTTCCCATGTCTCTCCAACCCTGTCCTTTGCCAGCTGCGCTCACCCTATGACTCCGAACTTAAGCTCATCCGCCCACCTAACCTCCTGCCGCCCCCTGCTACGCTTGCCTTCTCTTGGGATCCACTCCTTTACCCTTATCTTGCCTTCGCATCACGTGCCCTGCCCAAGCCCATTTCTTCCTCTCGATTTCGACTAGGATGTCATTAACTCGAGTTTGTTCTCTCACCCACTCTGCCCTTTTCTGCCCCTTAACGTTACGCCTACAATTTTTCTTTCCATAGCTCGCTGCGTTTTCCTTAAGCTGAACCCTTTTCGTTAGCCTCCACATTTCTGCCCTATACGTTATGAGCGGTAAAATACAGCTATATTATACTTTTCTCTTGAGGAATACTGGTAACAGAAGAACTCACTCGCAAGAAGTATTTCAGGGCGAAGCGCCTTGTGCATCGATTTTTTTCCTTGGGAAGAATGTCGTCATACAAAAAATAGAACACTAGTGCCTATTGTTAGGTATCAAAACAGGCAGCTGAGAATTAAGGGCAAGCTATTTAAATGGACGACTTGCATTGCAAGCAAACGCTGCACTTGACGATTGTCAGAATCCTACAACGTCAAGCGTAGAATTCTATAAGGACCTCTGCGGGCGGATGAAGCCACTGACAGCACTGGCACCATGCACCCCCCTCCCCCAAAAGAAAACCCACACGGCACAGCCGGAGTGAGGAGAGCCCAACAGCACCTGAATATCTGGTCATACCCTTCAACCTATTTAGGCATAATCATGATTTTATAATGCTGTCTGATTTAAGCGCTTACCCAATGTTAAAGGCTCATTTTATTTTCATGAAGCAATTCGATCCATGCGTCCTTCATGTCCACGGTTGTCTATCCGAGTACAGAAAAAAAAACTAAATTACAGTGAACAGCACCGTGCAATGTTGTAAGCATGAATGAATGAATGGATGGTTTATCCTCATGGGCTTGGAAGCTGATAAAGAGGGAAGCAGCAGTAGACTAAGGACAACAAGGCAGCCTTCATAGAATACGGGTCACTTGGCGATTGACTACACAACGCATGTTATTGTCTACATTTTACTGACAAAATCATGTCCGGCTTATTGGCCATTATAGACAACCGGGAGAAAAATATAAAACTAGGAAAGCCATTCGCAATTCAAAACCTGTAATATACGAAGTAAAGTGGCTTCAAATAATTCTAACAAAGCTGTGATGGCATTTTAAGAGTGGTTACAACCGCTGGTTTAATAAAACGCAGTATATGTCATGGACATCCTCTTTCGTTTTTACGCCATTTATATTTGCTGACTTCGGGTTTTGTGACGTACCGTCTAACATGCCACAACGAATTATTTATGGCGCTCAGAGAACATATTCCGAGGATTCCGAAGGCTTCTTCTTTCAAAAATATGTATTCCCACGGAGCACTGCGCACATGACAGCGCTAACTGGCATCCACAACAAAGTATTATCACGGTATGGCGTCATGTATGCGGCTGTTACAAGCCGTAAACTAAGTTCGCGATTTTGCTTTCCTTTCTACGGAAAATAAAAAAGTTCACCGTCAACCTGCTTTCAAAGAGTTCCGCAAGATTGCCTCATTTATATAGGTGCTAAGTTCTGAAGTCGTACGGAGTCCGTTACTGAAATATTTTCGGCGCACAGGTCACCGCTGTACACTTCTTCGTCGCAAGACTTAGGACAGTAGCGTAGCACACCGCACTGCCTTCGAGTGATGCTGCATACACAAAAATTTGCATAGTTTTACAGATCACAAAAGCAGATTAAGATGCAGAAACGTGCACGCGAAGGTGATCACCGCACTTAGTCGAACAAAGCAATGTCTCAAGTCAGGAAAATATTACAGGCTCCAAACCTACACAGATGTGATTGTTCACGAGCTTAACAAATGGGTTAATAAGGGGGCACATAAAGGTGATAATCAGCGGATGTGTTCGGACAAAGACTGCGACTGTAGCGGCAGGCACACAGAGAAGTTTTACGTTAATGCATGTGACATTCAATGAAATAAAAAATATAAGAAAGCATGGCAACTATACAAAGCAGAGATCACTGTCGGGGTGTCATAGGCTGTTGATGTCAGTGGAATTGTGGAGGGTGCGCATGGCTTGCGCCTTTGGCAGCGGGTCGCCTTGGAAAGCGACGAGGCCAATGGTGTTCATGGAGACGAATATGGCGGCCACGGCGATGCACTTGAGGAAGACGCCGTACGCCACCTGGAGGACGCGCGTGACAGTGGAACGATTGGTAAACTCTCGCCACCAGAAATTGCGGAGCACAGAAAAATACTAGCCTACAAGACCAGAGCAAGCTTCGCACTGACCTCCAGCATCCCCAAACCGAAGCAGCCACGTGTTCTAGATGCGATAATAATGAGACACAATCAGCATCAAAGATCACCTCCGCCGGTGCCAGCCTGCCGAATACATGACACGGCGTTACACGTTCGACCATACAGACACCTACCAGGACTTGCCTCGCAGTAGTTCGGGCAATCGGTGAAAAAGTGGAATGCCCTGTTTCAGCCACTGATGTTGACACAGTACACCGTGTCTCATTAAAGAAAGGAACCAACATTATTGCACGGTTCTGCTCGAGAGCAAAAGAGACGGAATTTGCTAACAAGGCGAGAAAAGCGCAACTGGCCACGTCCGCAATTCGGTCTTAATAACTTGTGGAGCAACCTGTGTTCTTCAATAGTCACCTAACGCCCAAAGGCGCCCAAAGGAAAAGGCGTTTGCACAGGCGCTTCCAGAAAGCAAAATGTTAGAAAGATCTATCCATGACTAACTGCGCAGTCAAGGCAAGAAAGACCGATGACAGTCGTGTCTACCACATTTTCAGCGTGAGGGATCTTGAAATTTTTACATATAGTTCATTTCTGCTCTCAATTTCATTTTTCTTTCCTGAAGCTTCACCATGTCTTCCAGTGTGTTTCTTGCACCCGTTAACATCGATATTAATGTAAAGTCCACCAGCCTAATCACTAATACATTTTAACATCCGCAGTTTGCGCAAACATGACGATACTCTGTCTTTTTCCACCGTTATCAGTCATGTATTCACTTTCATGTGCTTGTCTGAAACGTGGTTGTCCGCCAATGATAGGGATTTGTACGGACTGTCAGGTTATGTTTCTGAGTATCACCATCGTGACATGTACCGTAGTAGTGGATCGGCCATATTTATCACGCAATAATTAAATATCACAATTTTAATAAAATTATAATATAAATTTTAATTGTTGGGCTACAAGGATGAGGTTTACCGCATTTCCAAAATTATAAAAAGTTATATAGACATTAATTATGGTAGGCTGCACGTGCGTCAATAAATAGGGAGACTATGTTATCGTTAAAAAGTTAAGTGTTCAATATTAGTTAGCCAGCCGCAGCCTATTAGCATATATTAGCTGTATTCTGATGCGCTACACAGCTAACAATGATATGCCAAAAAAGGCTATCTTAATTCAAAAAGCTATTTTTAAAAATTGCAGTAAGTCTTGGGTGAAACATCCGGTATATGGGCATGTAGGCAGAGCTTAGTCGAAAGAGTAGGCGCACTTGCACGGAAGCAAGCGTGTAGGGTCTCGGCAGAAAACCCGGCGTTGGCATGTCGCGAAAAATTGGGGAAAAATGGGCCGGTTGTTAATCAAATAACCGCTGACCCTTGGACACCGAGTCAGGCACGCTACTCCTTGGCCGCCGAAGTACGCACCATTAGTGAGATGATATACTTAACATGTATACCTTCACGGAACGTAAGGGAATGCTGCTAGAGCTCGGGAAGAAGAAGCCGGTCAGCAGCGCCACCGCCAACACGGACATGGAACAGCAGCACAACGTTGACGACAGTGTCGCGTGCGAGTGTGCAGGGGTTGGCGACGATACTGCGGTTACCGAGGTTGTCTCCGAACTAACGACAGAGGCGAGTATCATGCGCGAAGGATTTGAAGCAGAGAAGGGGTGCGCTTTGATTGCGAAAAAAGCGGGGGCTTCGAATGAGTGTGCTCAGGCGGGGCGAGTGCTGAAGCATTATGTGATTGTGAAAGAAAGAACTGCCTCCGTGTCTGTGAAGTAAAAATTCTGCTTATGAGTGAAAATGCTGAAGCCTTTCCCTGACCTCTTTTTTTCCTTCATTTCTCATTTTCTTTTATTTGCTGTTATTTTTGTTCGTTTTTCTTACTTTATTTTTATTACGTTCACTTTTGTTTTCCTTTTTTATTTTTGCGTTTCATTTATATGTTCTTACTTTTTATATTTTTTAAATTTCTGGTTTTTCTTTTTTATTACATACATGTTGCTTAAGAACAGTTGCTATAATCAACTTTTACATTTTTGCTTTATTTACCAAACAACTTATGATTCACAGTTCATGCGGACAACTTCCGCCTACAGCCTCCGTCCACGCCACTCATAAGACAAGATGGGCTTTCGCCTTAATACGGAGAGAATCCCAGGCCTCTGAAGGGACCCATTAAATCGCGTCATGCTCTTAACGCGGGGCTTAAGTGTCCCCTAAAGTTTTTTGCAACGTCTCACTGTTGGCTAGTAAAGCATTGCTGAAAACAAGCCAGAGCAAACAAAGTGATGCTATAAGCCTTGTTTTTTTTTTCCTTTTTGTCCAAATCAAACAGTAATAGCTACAAAACTTCGCAATCAGCTCAAACATCGCATATCTGGCTCCTGCGCCAATAAGTCCAGCCATTCGACTCAAATTCCAACGGCTGAATTAAAAGAAAATTGGAGGGGACGCTTAAACGCCGCCTCGAGGGTATGACTCGAGAGTGTAACGGGTAGATTCCCATATATGCAGAATGTCATTCTCCACTTTACATCCATAGATCCCTGGGAGTCCTCGTCCTCATACCCTTCCTGGCGCAGTGATGCAGCGGTTAAGCGATGCGCCACTGCCTTGCGATGGGAGGTCCTCCCAGCACTGGACCCTTGGCATCCGAGGTTGCTCTTCTCGAGTGACCAATCATATCATTAATTTAACTGCCTCCTGCCACGGTGCGCAGTTTGCTCACTATCCGGTGGGCAGGTTGTGATGACGTCACTAGGTCACGTGTCCTATGTGGCCCACCTTCCTCCCAGGTTGCTCTCTGGGGACCACCTGCCAAACCCATGCTCGTTATTTTTCGCTCATAACGCCGACAACGGCGACACCGGATTTTCTGGTCAGCGGAGCCTTTAACAGTATTGCGTTAATACAGACAATTGAGCTAGTTGGTAGTGCGTTGCATGAAAAGCAGTGCGAACAGACGAATGAAGAAGAACTGACCACAGGGGCTGTTTTTTTTTTGGGGGGGGGGGGGGGGGGGGAGAATGGACTACATCGTGTCTCGGAAAGAATAGAGAAAAATGATTTTAAAAATTTTCTTGCTTTAAGTTTCTGCACGCGACATACGGCTTATTCTAAGCGCCGGATCCGATTTTGTAAACTATGAGCTATTGATTACATATGGACCATGCTGTGCATTGCCGGCATGAACGGGTAACTGTCCCCGTAGACAGCACCCTTTCGTTGTCAGTTCACCAGCTTGGCTGATCCCATTAGCGGCAAGCGTTGCTGACTGGACGGCTCAGCTGGTGCGCTCCAGAAGCGCCGTTTTACATGGCAGTTCCATTTATTGGTTCAGAACTAGCCTGCATTTTACGGTCGTCGCCGCGAAACTTGAGATAAAGCTCTGATGCAGTCTTTCAACACTTCTCTGCAGTTTGTTAGCTCCGCCGCGGACCAGCGAATGCCTGCATCTAGTACACTTTCTGTGATGACCCATAAGGGATGGGGTTCCAGGGAACTGTCGGCCGTTTCTTGGATCGCCGCGAACACGGCCAGGACAACATGCAGCTGATAAAAATGTCAGCACATGAGTTCTAAGATGCGCCGAAAGGTACCCTCGGCTCTCACCATTTGGGCGGACTTTGTGTGCAGGTACTCTCGCATCACGAGCAGCGGCAGGGAGACCGGCAGCATGACGTTGATGGAGGCCGCCAGGCTGACCGGCACCACGTAGAACGAGACTGGTGTCTCCGTCACCACGGCCTGCGCAAACGTGTCTACAAAACTGAGGCGAGGCTCAACTCCTGCGGCTAAACGTGAGCTAAAGATTTGATATGTTTATTTCCTGCTTTTGGCCAGACACTAAACCAGTGAGTGATTAAGCTTTGAAGCGTGCTTTGACTCCCCCCCCCCCCCCCTTCTGTTGACCGTGACCGTGTTGTGTGCAACCTGCCACGTGCGTACCCCTGGCAGGCCTTCACATGGGTGAAGACCTGGGTGAAGGGTTTCATAGCAAATGGCTTCAGGGTAGAGGCCTTTAGGGGAAATGCCTTTGTGGTAAAGGTCTTTAAGACAAAGGCCTTTAGCGCGCAAGGACCTTAATTGCCCACCGTACTTAGTGCTACAGCACGATTATCCGCGCTTACCCATGGTAAACAGTCTTTCTCTCTTCGTCGTATTTTTGAGTAGCCTCCAGAAAATAATGGCGGTTCTTATCGCAGCAGAGGTGCCCCGTCCGACAGAGTGCAGTGATGACGATTTGCAACAAAGGGAAGTGACTAGAATAGAGGAAATTTCATGTACAGAAGATCTGCACAAATTTACAACACATTAGGCAGAATGAAAAACAAGATAGCACTGGCTAACAGAGAAAACCTCCCTTCATAGCACAGCCGAAGGTGCAGAGCATCAATGCCTAGCCCAGAACGACAGACGGGGCTCCTGGGTTTGGTTTTGGACTCTCGGAGTTGGGGCGAAAATCACACTAAATAACCAACATGACTGGCTGCAACTAAAGAAGTGCCTGAAAAAAAAAAAAAACCTTGAAAGTTGGGACAAAAAGAAACAGTGTTTTCTTTTGATCTTATTCTTAGCCCAGAAGGATAAAAACCGCCAGAACTTGCTAACCGAGTTCTGTGCACGTTATCGCCTCACGTGGAGACAAGGTCTTTGCAGCAACCAAGCCACCCACGTCAGTCGCATGTCGGCTACTCCGAAT
>NC_135498.1:5801585-5954085 GCF_052857255.1 Amblyomma americanum
AGCCACTCACGTCAGTCGCATGTCGGCTACTCCGAATTGCCCCCTCGTCATGCAAAAGAAACTGCTCGCAGTTCGGTAATGTCCATAGGAAGTGGATCAACAGTCTCGCGGGAGAGCGCGTGCAGAAATTTGTATACGGGTAGTCAGCTTCTGATGCGCGATCTAAAATATGATCAAGTTTGATAGTGAAGCTGGCAAGTTGAGTTTCGCAAGGAAATGACCCCCCAAAAGCCATGCGGTGCGGGTGTAAAAAAACGAATTAGACTTGAGAAATTTAGCAAGGTTAGTGAAGCTTATATGGTCGAATTATTTGCAGCAAGTACCACTGAGCGAGACAGGGCGATAATTTGTAGATGAGGTTCTATTTCTGATGCAAATAGTAGAACCACCTTCCCGAATTTCTATTGTGTTAGCAGAGTGTGACTATCGAGAGTCTGCTGAATAATCTTGCCGTGGGTAAATCATTTCTTTAGCATTAATGCCGTCAAAATCGGGTGATGAATAAAATTTTAAGGCGTCAATAAGTTTAGCAACGCCAGATGAATCGATGAAAATTTGAGGCATAGATCGGTAATTATACTCCAGTGGAACGGGATGTGTGGTGTTTGATGTGTGCGAGAAGTTCTGAACAAAGGTTTCGAGCAAGTGGTGAGCAGGTTCTGCCACAGAAGTGCTGCAAAATGTGGAGAGAGGGGAGCGATTTGGTGAGAGGGAATACAGAACAAGATGATGTCGATAGCCTCGTTGTGCTAGGTTCCGATAAAAAAAAAGGAATGCAATTGCGCTCACCACCCGGACCACAGTGGTCGCCATGGATTGGGCGAGGGATTCGCCGACCACCAGCTCTGAGAGGACCGCGGCCACGCTGACGAGGATAAACTGGCTGGACCTGGTAGACCGCTGCGCCCAAAACTGGTCGCCCAGCTTGTTCAGACCAAACTCCACCAGGCGGTACTCCTGCGCCACCATTGCGTGCGTCAGTGCATCCGCTTAAACGAACGTGTACGCGTTTTTCTACGCTGAAGTTAAACTGTGCGCACTGCTATAGACCTCCTTCACCCCGCGACGTCACGAAGATGCGGTGGCGCTGATGTCAGCAGCGACTTTCGCATGGTAGGCAAAACAGCTACGGCCAGCCGGTGCCTACCGCAGCTGCTGCAGCTACCGGCGGCTGCATATCATGCCTGCGCACTGCAGAAGCAGCATGTATTGATCAACCGCGTCACTGTTCGATCCACGTAGTAGCATAAAAGGAAATTTAAATTAGCCCCGATAGGCTTCTCGCGATAAATACCGCATTAGTAAACTGGCTAACGGAATGGGCCGCGGTACTAAAGCGCGAAGTCTGGGAGTCGATCGGCACTGCCACTCAATGTACTTAACAGCATGTAAGTTACTGCGTTCATTCACCTGAACATCAGCATGGTACGCTTATAACTGCGCAAGGAAAAAAAGCACGTATGTAGCTGCGCACGCATTTATCACCTTGAGCCGGTGTGCACGGGGCCCCCGCCGGCATGTTCACTCGCCCCCAAGGAACGCGTTCTTTTGTTAATAGCACAGCATGTTTTAATGGCACGTTTTATGGCATTTGATATTTACTTGAAAGTGTTTCTTAATATGACAGGCGTAATTATTTGATTCGAGTAGAAAGAAGTCTGGTAAGTTAATGCGCGGTCACATTGGCATGCTTAGAATAGCGTACCTTAAATGTGCTAAAAGCCACATGCTTTTTCATTGTATCATGCATGTGCCATGTTTCATGATGCAGTCCATGACCGCGAAGCTTGTTTGGAAAGAAGCAGCCGCAGGCGTGCTACTAACAGACGTGTCCAGATTGAGAGAGCCCGGGCGCGGCAATGAAAAGTGTTTTCGTTATTTATGCACGCGATATGAAACTAAATTTGGTGCAAATATGAAATTGCTACGCTAGTTTAAGTAATGCCTTTTATTTTTAGCTATACCTGGTGCAGTTCTTGGGTAATTATAATTAACACCCTCATCTGGTCACCTCGAGGTCTCAAAAATAATTGAGTAGAAAGTGCGCAAATTTTTTATGCCAGCATGTTCACAAAGCCCTGTTCTGTATATGACGCTATTACTTCTTTTTTTAGATGATCATGTACTTATGCATGCATAGTTACGTGAAGACGTTTTTTTTTTTACAAAAGTAACGAACATAATACTGCACGTGTAGGAAAAAAAGTCGAAAGATAAATTACACTCCTCAACGCCTCAGGAATCGTTTGCGACAAATAGAATCATTCTATTTTCATGCGTTACGAAATTACGAAGGTGTGAGTGATGCCAATCGCAGAAAATGTGAAAGGTCAGAAAACGAACCTTATAATTAACGTTTATTTCCTCGTTTTTGGCCTCTTCGCTCGCGCTTTGGTCAAAGAAATGCGGCCCTGAACTCAAAGAAAGCCTCAAAGGAATTACCTCACAATTTACGACGACCCCGCATCTCGAAAGCGTACTTTATAAATTTCTACTGAATATTTTGCTATAATTTTTCGTCACGAAACAGAACACCCCAGGGCTAAGAAAGAAAATAATTCCAGAAACCAAAAATTTTCACCAAATCGACCCGTTTAACAAGGGGAGAAGTCGGCCTGGCTGGTGCGTGATCCTGCATGTGGATAAAAACAGCGCTTAAGCGGGACAGCTAGAAGAGAATGGGGACACGACGCTGTCCCCACTTTTCGCTCAGCTCGACACCTACGTATGTCAGCAGACTGTGAGCGCACGTCTGCTCCGCCGAAAAATCGCCAGCACATCCTCTCACTACTGTCCCGAAGCAAAATCATTCTGGCTATAGCAGAGTGCCAAAACTTCCTATTTTATTCAATGCCCAGCGTAGAAATCAACGGCAGAAACGCTTTCTATACCATATATACCATATATACAATACACAGTGGCGAACGTGGCCAACGCGAGCTCGTGTACTTCAAGAAATTACTAAGCTGTAAACATCAACCATTGCTGTGCTTCGCAGAAACTGAAAACGCGTCTACAAGCCTTGAAAACCTGCGCTCAACACCTCTCCGCGACGACACTCCCTGGCATTTTGCCTACCACGAGCCCTCTAGCGACTGCAGCGCCACCTCGTTTGTTTACAAACATGCAGGAGGTCCATAGAAGCAAGAAAAAGCCGTTACAAATGACGGCTCTGCATTAAAACCTATGCAAACATACGGGAATCATTGCCACCACCGTATTCCGCTTGCTCGGTTGGCAGAGTGGTCCGCCAGCTGAATCAGACGCTGCTGCCAGAGTTTCACTGCGAAAATATTTCTGGGAAACGATGTTACATGGATAACGAGATAGAAGATCCGCTAAATGTCATTGCATGATTTTTCGGGTGCCAGCATGCATAGAGCGCACAGGATGTTTCCATGCTGCAGTAAAACGCTCGCGGGACAGAAGAGTTCAAGTCAGGCACCCAGCCTAATATTTCTATTAACATTATTTGTTTTGGCTAGAAGGGCCTATAGACGTGGCGCTGTGTGTTAAAAAAAAAATATCGCCGAGCACATCCAATGGGCGCATTTTCAGCGCGATGAGCTTTGTGCGACTGTCCCTGCAACTGCAGGCCTTATTACGGCATGCGTATGTGGTGACATGGTGCTTTCTAATCCACAGGAGCGAGTGATGTAACATAATTATTATTCTGATTATTTTTTCACTTCAATTGTTCAATGCACTTCCTCCCCCTGGGATCAGACAGATGGACAGATGACAAGAACCGAATAGAATTCAGCGAAAATAAGTATATCATAGCACCCTTGCATTGATTACATGCCGCCCATACATTGCACACGAACAAACTGAGGGCATAAGGGGCGGTTAATTGCTTCGAGAAGACAGTTCACGATAACAGATGACCTTATTGGTCTTGGTTTCCATCTGTACACATGCGATTAGACATCTGTACGCATTTAATGAAGCACATGGGTGATAAAATAAATGAGCCTGAAGTAGCGCAAAACAATGCAGCTGTGTCAGCTAAAACCCAAGCGAAAAATGACTGCCGAAATTTTCTAGCTTGTATTGTCTGAAGCAGCATGGCCAATATATACAATCGATGGGCCTTGCTTACCTAATATCCGCGTTTTGTCATTCACTCGCTGAACAGAATTATTCATCGTTGATATAATTAAACTTAAATTATCTCCAAAGCACGCGTCAGCCGTCTACCGCTTTTAATTCCTTCATTGTATCACGTTTATTCCCTGAGTAATTAACAAAGGCTACCTAACATGACGTTACTTCCATCGACAAACAAGCGCGGGTTTATCTCAAATTTTGCATACAAGCTGACCTGTTAGCAGTCATCCATAGCACCGCCATATTGGATCCATTGAGGTGCCCCCTCTAGAAAACGGCCAATAGTGGTGTAACCGTGGCGCAGTAACTATAATTGTTTAGTGTGCTACGACTACCCCTTTATGGAGAGACTACATGTACGTCTGCACCCTTGCTTTGTGCAAGAAGAACACCCCTGCATTTCCGTACCATCTCAGCGATGATGAGAGAAACGTAAACGTTTCTTCAAGTTGGTCACACATGTTTCAGCGACAAATGGCGCGGCAGGAAATGACACGCATAGTCGCGGACATAATAGTATGGACCATGATTTGACGTTCAAGTAAATTCATTTTTCCAGAAAAATGATACATACTGCAGAGATTCCTGGGCTAAAAGCTGCTAGAACACAGCTTGACTGGGCTCAAAAATTTCCAAATTCTTACCTCTAAATACTGTTCTTCCCTCCTTTTTGTAACAAAAATGGAAAATGGTCTTTATGCTATGCGCAATCGCACAAGCAGTTTGCATGCAAGCACGAAACGCCCATTAATTTTCGCTGTGCAACCCATCAGAGCAGTTCGACGGCCAAAGCTTGGCTTATATTGTTCTGTCCTCGGCTGTACAGAAATCCGACATATACGAGAGTCAAAGCTGGCGATTCTGTTCGCCGTGTTTATGTACTGTCGGCAACAAATGAAATGCGAGCAGCGGAGCGCGTGGCCAAAAGTCCATTTTACTACGTCTGCTTGTTGTCATCAGAGATCATCCGTTTGCTTTGTTTTCCTTTACGTTCGTTTTTTCGCTTTGCCACCGGAGCGCAACATTCGATCTTTCCTCCGATCTCAACTCGCTCAATGCATGTGGATTAGCGCGGCCGGTAGCGGCCGCGTGGGTGAAGTGATCGCTCTTAGCTCCCTGGCCTAGATATGCAACACGTTGATTTTGCTTCTATCGGCGTCCGGTCATCAGCCTCTGGCTTCGATGCTGACAGCGAAAAAGATTGGTCTGGTTGTGGTCGGTGCCCAACGTGGCCGTTGTTGAATCGCTCGCTTCTGGCAGTGAGCAAACTTTTATCGCCGTTCTGCCGCCACAAATGCGGTGCTCCAGTGGCAAAGCGAGAACACGAACGTCGAAGAAAACACAGGTACAAACTATCGCAGACCGGAAGAGCGCGCCTCTCTTCGATGGCGACAGGCAGAAGGCGCACCTCTGTCCAGGCGCCCCGCTGTTCGCATCTCTTTGTTGCCGAGAGTAGGCGTCGTTTCGCGCTGCGCCTCTCACCTCGACTGTCCTGGTGAGTGCCATGACGGAGCCCAGCATCAGATGATGTTCCAGGCATTCGCGAACACAGGGAACGCCAGCTGAGCGCGCGATTCGACCACCAGTGGCGCCAAAGCGACCCGGGTGCGACGCTCAGCACCAGCACGGTCAGGCCCAAGAAGGGCACCTCCAGGTGCCTGCACGCACGTGAACGCGCCTGAGAAACCCACCGCACCGCTTGTCGCGCAGCAATGTGGAGAAGGCATCCCCTGTGCAGAATTAAGTACTGCTCCCTGTGTAGTCATTTATTACATTTATAAGTATATATTCCGCTAACAGATTCTGTTGGCACCGAAGTGGTTGCACAGCCGGGACCATCCAAACAATTCCATGAACTATACACCTGCGCATGACTAATATGCAATAATAAGGCTGTTGTGTTTGCGCAACGGCGGCAGAACAGCATGGTGCAAGAGACACTTCTTTGTGGTTCATCTGCGCAACCTCGAACGCCTGAGCGCACCTTGTAGCTCCACTTCAGTGTCAAAAAATTGTGTGCTGAAGCACAAGCATAAGTGTTCGTCTTTACAATACATTTCGGGCTATGGCATTCTTTCCGATTTACCGTTATCTGATCTAGACAGATAAGTAGAGATTCTCGCATGTACTTACCACTCAGGATGCTGGATTCCATATGCGCTGGAGGCCACAGGGATCCCCATGAGCCAGTAGAAAACGAAGGGCTCTCGGGCACTAGAAATGTTCAGTTCCATACCACGAAATTTAGTGGGAGACGGTATAAAAAAGACAGCTAACTTACGTGTGCCTCTTCATGTTTCGATGACGTAGACAGGCACTCTTTGACACGTCTTTGTGCGCTCGCTCGTCAGTGTCCTCATCGCTAGAGAAAAAAATACAAAAGCTTATTTCTGGGTAAGTGGGAGGTTTATAGGTCAACCTTAGCGAGTTTTGTGAAGTTTCTAGCACCAATCTTGCGGTGTCACGCTAGCATCAATGGTTAGAACCATGTATCAACATGTCGTGAAGCCCGTGTAACGAGGCTTTATTTTCACACCTTCCTTTCAGTGAACCAACTGAGAAGATTTCTAGACGTCATGTGCAATGGTAGACGCTGGCTAAAGTTCTTGGTTTCTAGCGCGCGTCCCTTGATCTGCATACAAAATGAATAATTTCAAATGTCGTAGGGGCACCAAACGCGAGAGAGACCATAATCATATTACGTGCCCATCCTCTTATTCACGTGACACTGTTTTTTGGGCAACACAAGCTGACCGACCCCAAAACCCTATGCTTTCGGTATCTGTATTCTGGTTGTGAACGGCAGCAATTGAGCAGAAGTGCATTTATTCGTCCCCACTGTCAGATATCTCGGGCTTATAACGGCGCCATAACCGTGCAGATCCTCAAGAAAATGGAGATGTGCGCTTACCAGCTCACGAGGCTGGCAGAGTAGATGGAGGTCCAGCAGATGATGCAGCACACCAGCGCCACAGGAAAGGACACGGCTAGCCAGCTCTGCCAGTTCACCGGACATATGTCGTCGCGGCTGAGGACACGAGAAAAACATTACGCAAGCCAACGCCCTCTATGGATTGTTCTTCCCCGCAAGGTAATTGATTTAATCGCAGGAAAGGCATCGGAATTCCAACATAGACGGCAAAACCGACAACATAAATGCGTTTCCTTCGTTAAGGAATGGACCCGCCCGCGGTGGCTCAGTGGTTAGGGCGCTCGACTACTGATCCGGAGTCCCCGGGTTCGAACCCGGCCGCGGCGGTTGCGTTTTTATGGAGGAAAAAACGCTAAGGCGCCCGCGCACTGTGCGATGTCGGTGCACGGTTAAAGATCCCCAGGTGGTCGAAATTATTCCGGAGCCCTCCACTACGGCACCTCTGTCTTCCTTTCTTCTTTCACTCCCTCCTTTATCCCTTCCCTCAAGGCGCGGTTCAGGTGCCCGCGATATGTGAGACAGATACTGTGTCATTTCCTTTGCCCAAAAACCAATTATATTATTGTTAAGAAATGGCTAAGAAGCCCCTATTGTGAGGGGGCTTGGTCACCCTTGCGTTATTACTGATTAGGGTGCCTATGCGTTATGAAAATCAAACCACCATCATCACCCATGCCCTTCGAAGTACATCTTCCCTTTACGTAATGTCTTCAAACAAAAGAAAAGTATTTTCTCCGGGCGATGTGGCAGGGGATGGGCACATATTGCAAAGGCATTATGCTTAATTTTCGGCCAGCTGTTGAGCATCCGCCTCGCATGCGGGAGGTGCGGGGTTTGATCCCCAGTGCTGCCACGTACCCACCGGTGGTACAATGGGTACAAGCTCACCCCTGGCCTGGTGATCGGGCCTGGTGATTGGGTCTGAAAAATGGGTCTTGGACCCCAGCTTGAGTAATCGAAAATATCTTGTGCCATGGCGCTCTTTGGCCATAGACGCCCTTGCGCTATAAAAAATCCACAATCATCATCATCATCATCATGATTTTCGCCCAGCGCCCTTGTTTCAGAGAGGCAGTGGCAGCCTATTACCAGCCAAGGGTGACGAGGACCGTCTTGCGCGTCGGCAGGGTGCTGAAGCTGGCGATGTTCCCGAATATTGCAGTGTAGGCGGCACCGGCAATAAACGCCGGCCGCGCTACCATGGTGAGGCTGCAGGTAAAGGGCGGAACTCGTGAACGCAGAACCCGCACCTGACAGAACAGGTAAAAGTTATACTTACGCCCGCATGCGCAAAGACGATGTCTGTTGCTCGGCACCAGTGACGCCTGCGACAGAAAGAATCGGCACATTATCGAACGATCAGTAGAGAAGGCGCCACGTACGCTTCCTTTCTTATCGAATACAATATGCTTCGCGTTCACATAAGATTCGCACTTTGCAGGACTTCTCAAGAAGTGTGCCTTAAATAAAACGAGAAAAAAACGTTATGCATGCAACAAGAATCTTTTGAGAGGTTAGAGACAAGAAAGCGATAGCGATGCTGTCAAACGGATGCTCTTAATCCAGCTTCAAAGACTGGCATTCAAAAGACGCAGCTCAAGTCTTAAAATGCCAAAATTTATAATCTGTAAATTAGCCATCATATCCTTTCGTTGGTATCATACTGTCGCATTTACGCCACTACCGATGGGGTCAATCCTTACCCTGACCATTTAACGCGATAGAAATTCCCCGCTTATTTATGTGACGTGTATCATGCGAAAACGCCATATCTATATTTAAATAAACAGTCCAAGTATCGATATAGGGTACTGGGAATATATGAGCATATATATTTATACAGGCCACGTATTACCATATATATGCAATTCCCTATACCGGGTGTTTTTTCTAACTCTTTACAGGTCGTTATTTTAAACTCACGTGACAGAACTCAGTGATGAAACTAATAAGTTAAACTTTTCTGCCATTCTCTGAGGGGACGGCCGGATTGGGCTGGTCGGTTGCTCGTCGCGAGCGGTGAATGATGAGGGCACGCTGGCCGGTGATCGAATGCACACGGCGGTTAGCAGTACGAAGAGCCTTCAGGTCTTCGTCCGCTCGTCTGGCGACACATTGCCGGTTGGGGCAGCAATTCCAACTTCTTAGCAAACAAACTGATTTATTAAAGACTGGGTAGAAATACAAGGCAGGTGAGAAAAAGGCAGTTAAGAAAAGGCTGTTTAAAAGCGGCCGAGACTCAGGCTCTGCGCGCTCCTCCAAACTCTTTGTTTGCAAGCGGGTTTTAACCCCTCGATAATTGGCGGAGCTTTACCAAACCAGCTCTCGCGCAATTGGCACCGTACATGCAAGTGGGCGGAGCCCAGGGCTCGCCAGAGCCCGACCCAGTGGACCCCGCGCCTCCTGGAACGTGCAGGGCACGACAGTTTCGCGTACGCAGCTCGCTGCAGGCGCGACCTATCGAGGCGCCATCGAGGCGCTCACGCGTCGGCTTTGCGGTCTCCGCCGACAGCAAAAGGAATTGACCATTTGCGGAGAAGTTTCTGCGCATGCGTGGTGAAGGCGCAGGCAGCGCCCTCTCTGGCGGTTGGTTTTTGGTTGGAAAACATGAGCCAGCCGTGCATTCCTGCGCTGTAGTGCGACGACTGATGTGAGCTGTAACTTCCACGTAACTGACATGTAACTGCAACGCGATTTATCTAAGCTAACCACGTGTTTTGCAACAGCGAGACTTGTAAGTAATGAAGGCCGCGACGACATACAAGGCGCAAAAGACGAACCCGTTGATGGGGCCAGTAATGCGCACGTCCAGCACGTTTCGAAACGGGTGTTGCTGCTTTATTTCGCGCTTACTGCCGAGTACACACTGCTCGCTCGTTCTAGAAGAGTTTTGCCACCGATGCAGGAAAACCGAATGATATTCACCATGAACATTCATCATTAATGCTACAATGTGCTTCCTGAACAGGGGGAGCACGGCCGAGCGCAGCCTCGCGTATATCCGCGCATTCTAACGCTTCCGCGGCCCGTTAGCACGCAAAGCAACGCTCTTCTGTATCAGCACGAGCCGGGATTGAGATAGTACAACGGGTCCTTTAATAATCAGCTAAGTGTGCCCTGAGGCAAAAGGTATTGTGTTAAGTTAGCAGAAACTCCGGCCCTATCAAGGAAGCGCAAACGTAAACGTCTGTGTGCATTAGAAAAGTGCATCCCATTATACTGTCACACTCGCCCGCGCATAGGCGCACATTTACGCACATTTTCACTTGGTCATTCGGCGCTCCGTTGAGGTAGCAGAGTGCAGGTATTGCCACACATGGTCGTTTTTCAGGCTACAACGCGAAAATAATTCGCTACACCGTTTCTAAAAACGGAAATGGGATGTTCTCCTCTTCCATCATATTCTTTCGTTAGCTGACACACGTTTCCGGCGAATAAACAACACTAAAACAACAAAACAAGCGCACGTGAGCTGCTGAACGCTGCCTTGCGCATGCTTGCTCGAGAGCCCCTTTCCAACCAAAGGTCCGGCGGAGCTTCTCTGTTTGCACGACAGGCGGCGCTCGCTTTTCCGCAAATGGTCCTTTCCTTCAGCCGGAAAGGTCATCGGCCCCCTGCGGCTCTGACAAGGCAGTTCAGGGTCCACGGCTTTGGTCAGCGTCCGAAACGCGCGATGCATTGTCACTGTTCTACCCCTCGTGCACGGCCCGTCAGCAGGGGACGAGTGGGCGCCATAGCCGAAAGGATTAGCTTCGGTAGCTGGCATCGAGGCACCCCAAGCGCGGTCGTCGCGCCTCTCAGTTAACTCCCCTCCCGTTTCCACGGAGACGACCGTTCCCAGAAAAAAGAGTGGGGAAGGGGGGGGGGGGGGGGGCGAACGACCCATCAGCGCCGTGGGCTTTTTTCTTTTACTATTTCACTCAACTCGACTTTTTTACTTTTCATTTCAAGGGCCAACATTATATTAAGAAATTCAAGGCTGTCCACATAGAACCCGAGTATAGTTTTAGATTTTCTTTATCGGCAATGCGTTTCGAAATATTTAACGCCAGAAAAACGCAATCATTAGCTCGTAATATTCTCTTCCCGCAAATCGCATTTTTAGAATGGCGTCGCTGGGCGTGGTGTTATCGCGGAAATCACGTCAACTGCTTCTGCGGTTACCCACCGCGTAAAATCGACAAACGGCTTCCGCATTTGCTGTATTAGAAATGCGAACGGCGCCATTTTAAATTTTTGCATTACGGGAAGCCAACTTGCTTCTTGCTTTTAAAAATTGCTTGCTTTTGAAGTTAAATATTTTGAAATGCATTGCCGGTAAAGAAAATTTAAAAACTGGACCTAGCAAAATGTCGACGACCTGCAATTTCATAATATAATGTTTACCCTTGTAATGAATATAATAGGTTGATTTGTTAAACTTACTTAATTACTCGTTTAATCACTGAGCTCTGTCGCGTACATAATGTTCGCCCTGCTGTACAATCCACTTGCACAGACCGCACCGACGTATCTCTCGTAGAGTTTGAAATAATGATTTGTAAACAGTTAAAAAAAACACCCAGTATGTGGAATGGAAGTGGTCATTCTGATAGGTACACATATACCCTATTGTCTACTATCCGTATTTGGAAAGAGATCATACAAGACAGATACATAAAAGTGGAGCATATGCTCTTATATACAGATATGCACAACTCCCATACATTCATCTATTGTTGGATTCTGACATCGTGAAGCGGATCAGGCAATAAGGGGCGCTGTAGTGCAATCTGGGAGAGATCGTGTCTGACCATGGTATGCCAATACTGCCTTATATGATAGTATGCCCAAATCTACACAGCACAAATGTGAAAGTTGTCCCAGGAAACGACCTCGGCAGCTTACGTTTGGTAACGTTCGTGCCATGCGCCCATTTTCGCTTCTTCCCATTCTACGAAGCTGTGAAGCATTTCAGGTCACGGTTACAACATGTAGCACAAGACACAAAAGGCCATCGAAAACAGCAACAATGCTAATGGGGCTGCGCACACAGATGTGGCACCGCGTTCCCCCTGCTTCGTGTCAACCTCTGGCGCATGTCTTTCGTCTCTGCCAATCTCTGGGCCTTTCCAAACCCGAGGGGCCCGCATGTCGGCTCCGCTTTTCAGCAAAACCTCACATGGTCTTGGCACCTCGCTGTCGGCTAACCACCGTTCCCGCTGTACATCATTTCCAATGTGTTTTAAAAGAGCCGGGGCAGCGCGATGGACCCCTTGCATAATAGCAAAAGAAGAAAACCAAGTCGAAGGCGTACGGGTGTGAGATGTTGAGGGCCATCTGCTCGTCGCATACGACATCGGCGGTCTCGGACACACAGTCCTGCTCAGTTCTGTCTGTACTTGCCGATCCTTTACGTTAAACCGAGCTTGCCGCGTAGTTCTTGCTTTTATACCGGGCATACGAGAGACCAGAGTTTTCTCCAGTATATAAAGAGCACTTGTGCATTTCAATGAAAGTAATTTCGAAAAGAAGTAACTGCCTCTGCTGAAAAATTACTGCCCTAAAGTAATTCGTTACACTACTAAATTACTACAGCAGGAATCTAATTCATTACATTACAAATTACCGCGAAAGGCAATTAAGTTACAGGAATTCAATTATAATAAACTACATATTTCCAACAAAAATATAAATTTAACCCAACGTTTTGAAGCTCGGCTCCTCCATTAGGGGTGACTGAGGGCAGTAGGGAGGAGGGGGTCAAAGGAACGAAAACTATGATGCGAAAGGCATGGGGGAGGAGGAGGGAAAAGGGGGGGGGTTAAGGCTGTCGCACTTAGAGGAGGCGGTCAATGGCGACTTTTTTTCGTTGAGTTGAAGAGCGTAGTCGTTTCCTTTTGTGCGGTTGATGTTGTTCCAGCTGGTTTGGATGTCCCAGGATTCCAGAAGGAGCCTTTCGTGCTGATATGTTTCGGTTCCGAGGATGCGGGTTTCTTCGAAGTTCATTCTATGGTCTGAGTCCTCGGAATGTTGTTCGACTACAGGATTGCGCTCTCTCTCGAAGTTGCGAAGGTCGTTTTTATGGCGCCGAATTCTTTGAGATTTTTGGTTTCGCCGATGTAGCTTGCGTCGCCGTCGGCGCAAGGAATTTTGTAGACAATGCCTTGGGCTCTTTCTCTCCGCGGCCGGTCTTTGGGAACACGTAGGCAAAGCGCAACAGTGTTTGTGGGCTTGTGCGCAACCTGGAGACCCCCTTTTTTCAGGATTCGGGCGACGGTTTCGCTGACACCTCCGACATAAGGTAAAGTGATGTATTTTGGTGGCGGCTTTGGTCTTTGTGCGTTGATTTTTTGGCGCATGTGGTCGTGTTTTTGATGTCGAATGGTTTTTTGAATAAAGTTTTTTTGGTAGCCGTTCATGATGAGTTCTTTGAATATCGTGCATCGTCCTTTTTTTTTCTGTCAAGTTCTGTGTTGCAGTGTGTCTCAACTCTTCTGAACAACGTCTTCACCACTGATGCTTTATGGACTGTCGGGTGGTTCGAAGGGAAGGGAAGATACCGGCTTGAGTGAGTTGAAGGGTACTGTGGTTTCGGGACACGAGGACGTCCAAAAACGGCAGAGATTTTTCTTGTGCCACCTCTACGGGAATTGAATATCAGGTTCTACGGAGTTTGAATGTGAAAGGAAATTTTGAATTTCAGATCTTTTGATGACGGCGAAGCAGTCGCCGACATACCTGAGGAAAATCTCTGGTTTCGGATGGAATGAGCTGAGGGCTGGTTGTTCAATGTGTTCCATGGTTAAATTGGCCATGACGACAGAGATGGATGCTCCCATTGGCGTTCCTTTCACTTGGTAAAATTCCCCGTTTGATGAGAAGTATTTGTTTGACAAGCACAGCTCCAGGAGGCGGCACACATCATTTACACCGCACAAAAGGAAACCTGCCCCCAGTATATTTCCAGGGACTTCGCTCTTCAACCCAACGAAAAAAAGTCGCCATTGACCGCCTCCCTGCAGTCCCACAACGTGACTAACAGCCTTACCCCCCCCCCCCTTCCCCTCCCCCATGCCTTTCGCATCACAGCTTTCGTTCCTCTGACCCCCTCCTCCCTCCATACCTAAAGACGCTAGCTACTGCGTGAATGTCCGGACCCCGTAGAGTATCTGTTACGGGTCCAATTGGACTTATTTTTGGAAATGTGGGGGAGAGTTTGAAGGATGCTTCACTCCCGCCATCGGTTGGCCCGGTATTGCACTACCTCCGGGATCGGCCTTGTCTTTAGCGCGTCTTTACTATCCTGTTTTTCTATCCCATCTTTCAACTCACCTACTATCTGCACGTGGTACCGATTGTGGCTCGGCTTGAGCCAGTGAGCCAGGCCTGTGCACTTTCCTTTTTCTTTCTTCCTGGCAATAAGAGACTAGACCTTCAGTCACCCCTGATGAAGGAGCTAAGTCGGCTTTGAAACGTTGGATCAAAATTAGTTTTTGGTTGGAGATGTGCAGTTTTATAAGTCTTCAACAGTATCGTTGCATTTTTGGTCCCTTCGCTGCATTCATTTAGTTACTCTGAATGTCAAAGGAAGACCGTTACACATTATGAAAATACGAACACAATGTGGCGCAAACCAATTCTCTAACTCAAACTTGAACCGCATTCCGTAAGCGCTTTCGGCTCGCTCACAAAAACGCCAACCTCCTCGTGCTCAGCTCACCGCGTGTGTGGTCCTGGAGTCGGGATAACAACGTCATTACTGAACGGCGTCAGTCGCTTCCAGCTGAGCATACTGCCACTGTGGCTACCGTGCTGGGGCTGAATGGACGGTACCGCTTCTCAGGACCCCGCGACCTCCGGCCTTGGCTCCTTCTCCGCTGCAACGGATTCCAGCCTCGGCTCGACAGAAGCGCAGACTGCTTTCGCGCCGGCGTTGGGTCAGGTTCGCCTCCGGATCGGGCACTGTCTTTTCCTTTGACTTGGACGTATAGGGTGCTTCGCGTTTAGTCTCTGCTGCCTTCAAGCCACGCGACTGATGAACGGTTTGACCAGGCACCCGGGCGTTAATCGCCGAATCCTTCTGTACCGGGTTGAGTGCCTGAAATAAGTGCGCAGGTATTCTAAGCGGTTATAGTTGGGAAAAAGACTCATGGCTGCTTTGACAGTAATGCATGCTTACATTAATTGTAGAGTTCCTTTCTGTTCGGATTTACGTCACGTATTGCAGTGGGGTGGTTTATATCTGCGTTAATTTTGAAGTTAGTCGTGTGCATGCGCACATCGTGAATGCATTTCGGGTGACTCCTTCAACATACCATGTACTGATTTATTTACGAAATACTGCAGGCCGAAGCCCAAGCAGGAGGGGCATACATGAAACATAAAATAGAACGGTTGTACAGCAAGCATATGTAAAATAAAAGCATAAAAATCGTTGCACAAAAAGTGGAAAATCGTAGGAGTAGAATTTATATAGCTGAAAAAATACTGGGGCACTATGTAACGTGAAGAGAAAGCGCGAAGTACAGACGTACAGCATAAAATTTGTAAAACAGCAAAAAAAAAATTCGGGAATTAAATGCAGACAATAACATACAGGCGTGAAATACACGCACAAAAATAATCAAATGGAACATGTTTTGCCCGATTAGATTATATAACTGCGGGCCTCATTCGCTACTAGTTGGATTCCTCGACTTTCATTAATGTAGCACAACTAAATATTCATCCTGCAGTAGGTACGACGGGAAACCACGGTGGACCTCGCGATTTTCTCGTTTTTTGGCTTAGCATTGAGAAGGGTGGTTCGCTGGGCTGCTCCACGACAATTATGCTTCGCCTTCTGATCGCAAGCCATTGTATCAAGCGCACACCTTTTACCTTCCATCAGATGCGAGGCAAAGGCCCAGGAACAGGATGCAGTACCTGCGCGTTCTCATCGCGTGTCCTCGCCGAAGCATCGGCCTCATGGTCGCGGCTTGGCTTGAGCTGCCCTTGGACCTCCTCGGAGAAGGGGAGCTACGCCTGCCGCCCTTGCGTCTGACTGACGGCGAGGATATTCCCGCCTTGGCTGTGCTGGGACGGTCGGCTACTGGTGAAGTCAACGCTGCGAGTGAACCACCCCTCACGACACTACGGCTCGCCTCGGGGCTCATCACAGAAGCAACCTGAAGCGCCGTGAACGGGGATGGCGCGGACGGCGACGCGACGGCCGGCGATGACTGCGTTGAGCGCGTCATGTGCGCCTGGTCGCGAGCTTCGTGGCTCGCACCTAACGGCGACGTCAGCTGGAAGCCTGTCGTCGGAAAGGAGCTCTTCCTCTCTTCTGTGTCTTTGGCTACTGTGGATGGCGACGGTAGCGGACACGGGGGAGTCGGCGGTAACGATTGAGGCGTCGGAGGCGGCGGCGTTGCAGAGCTATTGCGCTTGAGGATGGAGGACGGCCGCTTGGGTTGCATGCTGAGTGAGCGGATGCGCCGCACGGGTAGAAAAATCGGCCGACCGTCACCGCCACGCTGAGGGCGCTCCGGCACGCCGAACGAAGTCTTGCGAGGCTCTTTCTGCACAAGTGAGGATTAGCTTTTGAAATAGACACGCACTAAGTTTCATTACCCGTGAAACGGTGATAACAGGGTGCGCTAACACGTCCTGTCATATTCAAGCGGGTGGATAAGCGACCAAAAGAATATTTATTGAGCAAACCACGAGCGTTAGTTTCACATCGCGTTAGCATGTCTTTTCGTGTCATCGCAAGAGCTGTCGCCTTTTAATACTCGTAGCTATCATCATTAGCCTAACTACGTCCACTGTAGCACAACGGCCTCTCCCTCAGAGACTTCATCCCCACTCAAACAGTCAGCATTGTTTGGGCACCCGCCCACTGCTCTCTCCCGGGCAACGATTCCGCGCATAACACCACCCGAGAATTGGCTTACCGGGCAGTAGGAGACAAAAAAAGCGATTTTGCCCTTTCACAAGGGTGTATTGGCCACGTATCAAGAAATTACGCAAGCAAACAGCACGCGCCGGTAGCAAATCCCTAATCAGGGTCCAGGAACATACCTAGCGCCGGTTGCCGACAAACACATACCCTCACCCCAAAATATATTCACACATATTTATCCACATAGATACACGAGCATCTAGAAATTCTTCCCTGAGCCAGCCAACCTCACCCATATGATGAGGGGTTGCTCAAGTCTCCCAAACAGACATAGCAATATCGAAAATATGGAGCAGTGGGAGGTATTTATGCGCAGCTCAGAGCCAACCGTCAGGGGTCTCCTGTCCGCCATCACCCTTAGCACTGAATTTGTAAACAATAAAGTTTTCAACAGCATCATCAAAGGCATCTCCCATACTCTCCAATTAACCCTGTACGTGCCAGCTGAGGCCTATCCGTGTTCGAACCCGGCCGCTTTTCGATGGAAGCGAAAAGCAAAGGCGCCCGTGTGCTGTGCGATGTTAATGCACGTTAAAGGTCCCGAGGTGGTTGGAGACGTCCACTACGGCACCTCTTTATCTCTTCTTTCACTCCCACCTTCCTCATTCCCCTTACGGCGCAGTTCGGATGTCCACGGAGATGTGACAAAATTACTGCACCATTTTCTTTCCTCAAATACCAAATTTAATTTTTTCCTTATCGCTAAAAACTTCCAATTTCATCAGCTCGCCCGGCTCTGCCATTTCCTGCCTACACTTGCCTTCTCTTGGAAACCAGTCTGTTACCGTCAATGACCGTCAGTTGTCTTCGCATTACATGCCCTATCTGTGCCCATTTCTGTTTTTTTTAATTTCTAATATACCATTACATCAAGTTAATGAATACTCACAGTGCACAGCAGCAAACGGCTCTGACAAGTTTGAGTTCTTCCCCCCAACGTCCGCCATTTCCAGCCTGATTTGCATGCATATATATATATATATATATATATATATATATATATATATATATATATATATATATATATATATATATATATATATATATATTCGAAAAAGGCTGGTCCTCCAGCCGAAACAAATTAAATCTTGTAATGTTTCTTCAATTTTTGGTAATTTTATATGTGTGTGTGTGTGTGTGTGTGTGTGTGTGTGTGTGTGTGTGTGTGTGTGTGTGTGTGTGTGTGTGTGTGTGTGTGCGTGCGTGCGTGCGTGCGTGTGTGTGTGTGTGTGTGTGTGTGTGTGTGTGTGTGTGTGTGTGTGTGTGTGTGTGTGTGTGTGTGTGTGTGTGTGTGTGTGTGTGTGTGTGTGTGTGTGTGTGTGTGTGTGTGTGTGTGTGTGTGGGTGGGTGGGTGTGTGTGTGTGTGTGTGTGTGTGTGTGTGTGTGTGTGTGTGTGTGTGTGTGTGTGTGTGTGTGTGTGTGTGTGTGTGTGTGTGTGTGTGTGTGTGTGTGTGTGTGTGTGTGTGTGTGTGTGTGTGTGTGTGTGTGTGTGTGTGTGTGTGTGTGTGTGTGTGTGTGTGTGTGTGTGTGTGTGTGTGTGTGTGTGTGTGTGTGTGTGTGTGTGTGTGTGTGTGTGTGTGTGTGTGTGTGTGTGTGTGTACTTACTTTAAGCCGCGGAGCGTCCTGTGCTTGGAGTCTCCGCAAGTCTGGGTGCATCTTGAACTGCCTGACGACCGAACTGCTGCCGGACGCCTCGCTGGCCTCGCTGACGACGGAGACACTCCGGACCCTCCTCCCCGCAGCGCGGCCGCCACGCAGTCGCCGGGATGCGTCGGCGCCGTTCGAGCTTGCCCGGATGCGCACTCCGCCCCGCTGGTCGGGGGGCCCCACGATCTCGTCGTGGATGGTGGTGACGAAGCGCTCGATGAACACTGTGCTGAAGACCACGATGAGCGTGCTGGGCAGGATCAGGCTGAGCGCGAAGACGAGCAGGTGCATGCACACGAAGAGCGGCTGCATCCGCAGGGCGTAGCGCTCCAGCGCGTACAGGCACAGGCGGAAGAAGATGGTCGTCTCGTCGCCAATGATGGCAACGGCGAACAGCAGGGAAACGGACAGGACGCGGGGCTGCACGAATTCAAACGAAGTAAGCCCGTCACGGGTGCGCTTTCAGAGAACGCTACATTGAGAAAACGATGGTCACCAACAGTAGCGGTGACCCCGACGCCATTCTTTTGAGAGCAGCCTGCGTATACCGACCGTCGATTAAGGACGGCGCGTACGTCGTCTCGATGTGGTTCATGACGGGTGAAGTCGTCGAAGCACGGCGTGAATGGTTTGTTGGGTGAGATTTTTTCGGTTTTCAACATTCGCGTATGCACATTCGCTCTTGAATGGAACGCATGCTAAGAGGCAGCTAAATTTCAGCGCTAAAATTCCCGCGAACAGATAGTAACAGATAGGATGCGTACCCGCAGTTGCAGTGAAGTAAGCATTTATCTGCACTTAAAGAATAACAACCACGATGGTGATGCCTAGTTCGTATCATACATCGCAGTGTAGGCTCTTCTTGCAAGAGAGAGGGTTTACCACCGAATGTCTTTGTTGAATATTATCTACGTGCAGTCATGGAAAAAAGATTGCTAGATGAGGTTCGCGGAAAAATTATTTTACGCGATCAGGAAAACCAAGTCGATGAAAAGCACAGACACATAAAGAAGAATGCGTGTTTTGTCTATTGGAACGATCACAGGCTGGCTGGTTAGCAATGTCACACAGATTTTTTTTTTTTCGTAGATCCGCATCCGTAATCTTTTGTCCGTGACTGCATATGTGTTAGCGCTGAGCTGTTCTGTCAGTCGCAAAACTGCGCAACCGAAGAAAATGCCGAACTTACGCTATGCCCTCACATGAATTCGCCTCAGTGAGATGAGTGCTCGGATATGCCACATTGTGCCATATCGGTGTTTGCACTTCACCGGGGCTATCTATGTAGCTATACGTGCGGCTAACCATGCAGAAGAGAAAAAGAGGTGCCGTAGTGGTGGGCTCCGGAATAATTTCGACCACCTGGGGATCTTTAACGTGGGGATCTTTAACGTGCACTGACATCGCACAGCAAATGAGCGCCTTTGTGTTTCGCCTCCATCGAAACGCCCCAGCCGCGGCAGGATTCGAACCCAGGTGTAAAGCCGTGCTTCATTAATACCTCGTTATGTTTTACAGCGATAGCTGTTAGGCACCCGTCCCTGGCTTGCGCGCCGTAGTCGTCCGTCACCGTCGGCGTAACCGGTGGGTGCGTTAATAACATCCCCCGGTGGGTGGATGTCATTGACGCACCCACCGGTCAATAACGCAGTCACATTATATCACTGTAAACCTGGGTAGCATAAGTCTACGGTTGACTCTGCTTGGAACAGCCGCCTAGTGCAGGGGTGCATCACGTGACCACTACACAAGTGCGGTATGAGGTCACCGCCTATCTTTTCTACCTCAAAATATCCCCAATACTGAACGCCTAAACAGCTATCGCTGAATCTCGCGTTGCATAGTCGTAACCGTCCTGCGAGTATTTATTTACTTCGGCTTGAGGCCACTGGACCCCTTCGGCCTACGCGGAGAGTTCTCGGAGCTCCCCGCTCGAGCGTCCCCCGCAAACATACACAAAAGCGCGGAAGTCATTGTCGCCTTAACAGCTTCGCTACTACAGCCGATGACGCCTATTAAGCGCCAGCGGATTTGCGTACCACTTTTGCGGAAACACGCGGGCCTGCGAAGAGTTTCGCGAGGAGCCCCTTTCATTTGCAGGCATTCATGCCTGCACCGAAGCGTCGCGGGGCTTGTTTCCTGCCTCCGTCATCTGACACTTCGACCATAAGCCAGCAAATAACTCGTCCTGTCAATTAGCGAGAACTCATCATCCTTCGAGAAGCGACACGCAGGTGCTGCGGTGAAAAGGGAAAGGGAAGGAGCATCATGCGGTAAGGGCTAGTACTCCCGCTGGGAGAGTGTTTTCGGAATGTTTTCTTGGTGCGTCTTTTTTTTTTTGTAGTTAAGCCATCGGTTCGAGGTTGTGCCCAACCTTCAGGGGCCGTGGCTACCTTGTATTAAAACTTCATTGGTTGGTGAAGTCTAGGGTGGGCCTCGGAACATGACCGCCCAAACTTGTTTATTTGTGAAACGTATAGAAATGCAAGAAAAAGCAGTAGACATTGTCTAAAGTCTAGCGAGAGGCTCTGTTCTTAGCACGTACTTAAAAGGCTTTTATCGAGACCTTCGGTCGATAAGTAAGGTGTTCGAGCGCTGTTTCTCTGTGTGAGATCAGCCGTTTAGGTTAGTTTGCTCAATTCGTCTTTGTGATTTTGGTTCTGTAACTGTCTTGCCCTTGTATATTTCTGTAAATATATTTCCGTGTTTCATTATCTGCATCATCGATCGTCTCTTCCTTCATCACCGCTGAATAACCACGAAGACACACACAACCGCTTTCGCTTAGTTGTATCTCGGTAGTACATTTTACCGGCAACGACCCCAATGGGGGCGCAGCTTACGTCATTTCGTGCTGTGCCAATTATATTCACTTGTGGCGCTATATAATGCTCTGATCGTTGAATGGGGGTGATGTGGGGACTTTTCCTTCGCAATCGTTTGCCCCCACCCAATAATTATTGGTGCTTGCTACATACAGGAGGTTTTCAACGCATGGCGCCGCCGCAGCTTCAGTTACGTGAACGGCGGCTTGCACTAAAAGAGGAGTAATAAATGTTCGGAACATCTTACGTGATACTAAGGACGCTCTAGACGCACAGCTCGGCGAGTTCCTTTGAAGGCCTGTTCGACGGGTTTCATGCCTTACGTGGCCTCCTACAACGGTGTGAATCGTACCTGCACCATACTATCACTCAGATGCGCACTCGGGCACTCGTGCTGATGTGCGCTTATAGCTGCGAGGACGAGGAGGTTGAAGAAAAGACGCGGTAAACGACGCAGAAGCCGTTCGCTGGGTGACCTCCGGATTTTTTCACTCGATGGTTCGTTTGTTTAACGAATACTAGTGGAGCTGCGATCGAAGCCCTCGACCTGCCTCGCTGCGCGTCGTTTCGCGCTCGTCCCCTCCTCCTCTCCATCCGTGCTCACTCGATGGCCTGCGGGAAGAGACCAGTTAAGGGGACGGCGGTCTTGCGTTCACGTGTCCGACGCGAAACCCTGAACGCGCTGCCACAGAATTATTGCTGTAATAAAATTGCAAGCGGTGGTGCAACCATGCAGAGCTTGATATACTGACGCCCAGGTAGGGCCGCTGCCAGCTGGTCGACGCCGCAGACGTCGCCCAAGGGCAGGACGACGATGGGCAGCATGGCAGCGACGGTCGACGGCAGCACGCGCCCCATGAGGCCCACCACTGTCAGCAGGACGCAGTAGATGCAGGTGCCCGCCTGCGTGCCCGGAACATATGCGACCACATGCTTTGTAATGTGGCCAGCTTGGGACGGCTGCCTTGCGCAAGCTGTCGCATATTTCATTACGCGGTGCATATATTTCTTAGCGTCCTTCTAATCCTTTATTCGTCGTCTTGAGTGCTCCATACAGGCATACAAGCGCTTCAAGTTCGCAGTGAGCAATCCCGTGGGCTACAAAGTTTTATTTCCCTCTGTTAGATAGTGAATTAGGCACCGCAGCTTTAAAATACACCCCTAAAATGCGCTAATGCACTATATTCTAAGGGAAACGCAAGCTTCGTTTTCACAAGTGCAGCTAATATAAAGTAAACTCCCTCAATTGAGCCCTTCATTGAGCCACCTCACCCTCACTTATTTTGCCCATGAATGCCTATTTTCCGTTCCCGTACCGAATAGATTCTGCAAGCAAGGTATGGGCGACTGGAGCAGAAGCGAATACTCTTGCCGCGATTGAACCATCGAATGCTTCGCATTCGCGAGAAATTCTGAAAAGAATATCTAATGAAAGAGCCTCTTTTTTCCCGTTCTGTTCAATAACCGAGGAGGGTTAGGGCTAGAGCTGGTCATCTTACCATCGGCACCATTCACTCAGGTTTTCACACACGAGAAGATACAGTAACCTGCCAACTCCCAGGTGTAACAAATCCCTTTAGCCAACTTTGGCTGAATTCTCGAACAAAAATTTTGGATACTGGAGAACAAGGAAGGTACTAATACAGAAATGTTGAGGTTGATGGTTGTGCAGCAAAATCATTCTTTTGTAGTGTTTTCATTGCTCGCACAAAGCAGTTAAGACTGCCATAGAAAACCAATGGGAAACGCTTTTGACGGTAGCAAAAGCGTTCATAGCAAAAAAAAAAATCAAGAATGCCGACAGGAGATCTTGGGATACATTGATTGTTTTTGCGAAATCTTACAATATATGAAGAAAAAATGCGCTGATAAACTCTTTCCCATTCGAAAATGCTTTTGTCCGGTACTGTTGGGTACATGCTTCATAGAAACGGTCTCACTGTGTGCGCAATTTTTCCGCGACTTCAATATTAGCTTCGTGATGTGTTTTGTCTCTTCATGTCGCAACCAGACCGTCAGTTATTACCGGTGGCTTTTCTTGCAAAGAGACTTGGACTATGTACATATTTTGTGCTGGTGTACGTGCTGCAATATCCGCCATGCGAGTTTCCCTTTATCCTATATGTATAAAAACCAAGACGAGGCTTACTTTCGTTCCGTGCAGTTTTCATTTTTATGCTTGTCGTGTTTTTCTTTTTTCAGTCCTTGCGTATTTCGCTCACCAAACAGTACAAATTTGCTCGACTCAAAATAGTTCATCTGCGCCGTCCATCCTTTCCCCCTTTCCCTGCAGTCTTGTGCTCCGCGCAGCGCCCCCAAATGTGAATTCCGAATTCCCCAATAACCAAGGGTCTCGGTACTACATGCACACTCAGATTGAATCCCTAAAAAAGTTAACATCGTACGTATATGCTTCTGTCACCCATTCTTGTTCCCGCGATGGTACCTTGTCTCCGAAGACGAAAGGCAGCAGGTAGACAGGCATGAGCAACTCGATGCAGTCCTGGAAACTGCGATCCTTCCGCTGCATCTCCGTTTCCTGAGTCGTCGAGCCTCTCTTGATACCGTCGCCTGCGCCCGCAAGGACCCAAAGGGCCACCTGGAGTCTACCGGCTCTGTTAGCTCAACAGCAACTGTAGCCAAATGGCAAACACATATACTTTAACGCCGTTGGGTATTCAGCTGTACAGTGTCGTGGCATTTTTATGCGTTGCAATTGTCACATTCAGATTATAATCAATCTAACGCTACAAATGTTTGCATGCAGAGTCACTGTATACGACTCCTCTTTCTCTCTTTCATTTTACTCTCCCTCCTTTGGGGGGGGGGGGGGAGCCTATGCTTAACAAGAACACGGTTGGGGGGGCGGGGGGTGTTGATCGCGATTTCTGGGGAAGGAAGGCTGGGCCTCCTCGCCCCCGTTCCCCTCCCCCCTGGATACGTCCCTGCTCCTTCAGTACTTGCCCTAAGGCGCTGCTGAGGCGTCCACCGAGAGTGAGTCAGTTAATGTACCTCTCCTTCCTCAGGACCAATCATATATTTTGCAAACGAAGAGCCTTAACGGCAAAGGCGTTCCTGTATTAAAACACGCTTAACATGCGCAGGCATCGCGCTGTTGCTCCTCGACCTGGTAGCGCACCCGCCGCTTCAACTGGTAGTCAACTTGCTTGACTGAATCTATCTAAAATTCATTTCTCGAGTCTGTGCTTCCATCTCCTCATGCCCAGTGTGGACCCAAGACCAGTTTAAGAAAGCGGCTCACCACACTTGACATCATTTTCTCCTAAAAAACGGCACGGAGGTTCACCTCCATGACGTTACCGACGGCTTGTTACTGGCCTGCAGGTCAACACAGCAATGCTCAATTCATATGCTCAGAAGTTGATCTCCTGACAACGTAGCGCTGATGTCGTTCAGGCGATAAAAACGCCGTTATCCCCGTACAACCTTGCTTATACAGTTACTAAAAGAAACTATACAGACGACCGCTTGGTTCGCCCATCTGCAATGCGCAGACCCTGGGACGAGCGCGAAGAAATGATTCTGAAACAGTGCATCACGTTTGGAACCAGCCGGTGGCAAATAAGACATCGCACCTGGATTGTACTGCTCGCAGCTCGGAGACATCGTCGGCGGGGCGGCCTCCGAGGCCATGGCCGACGTTGCGTCTGGTCGTCAGGAGGAGGGCGAAGGAACTCCGAGGCACGGCTACGTGGTACGCTGCTCGGCAAAGCCACGAGACAGAGCTTCGCGTGACCGCCTTTTCTACTTCTTTGCCTATATGCTTACTGTCGCCGCCATGCGGCACTGTCCGCCACCCACATTGTTAGCACGTCATTCTACAACAACGGCTGCATGACGAGGGACGTCTTTTTCCGGGGTAGTTACTGTTTCGCTTCCGCCATCATATTGTATGTCGTAATTGAAAATGTCCGTCTTTGCCTGCTTCCGAGACTAGTGTTATTGGCGAGGTGTACCTCAGAGATAGGGAAGCACGGGTCAAGGAGTCCGAAATCTTCCGCCCTGGTTTATGTGGTCCAGATTTTGGCTCTCGTGCATCAACGTGACCGGAAGGTGGATACATGTATGTGCAGGTTCCTGCAATATGAAAAACAACAAAGTTTGAACATTTAATAAATTACTAATTCTCAATTATGTATGACGATCGAGCGCACTTTTTCTTGTTTTCTAAGCAGTTTTTCACTAGGCTTAGATATTCTAATTTTATTTTCAACTCTATAGAGAAATAATCAAAAATTCGTCTCTTTATGCAAACTGTTGTTCCCTTTCATACTGGATAAACCTGTTCATTCGTTCATTCATTTATTGGTTTATTAGTGTTTAACTCCTGAGAGTAAGGCGGCTGCGGTAATTAAGGCTTTGCACCAAAACTGGTTGGTTGGTATTGAGTGAACGAAAGGGCCCGGTAATATCTCGCTTCTAGTTGGCCACCTCAACCACATCGTGAGGGAAGTGCGGAAGGTGAGAGCGAAAAAAAAAGAATAGAGAAAGAGGTGCCTTAGGGGGGGTTCTTATTCTTACAGACTGCCTTTCAGTTATTGTCTCTCTCCAAAATTCGGAAAAATCTTTCTTGACTCGTTCACTTAGGTTTTTTGTTCCAAGCACAGTGCGCGAGATCCGTTTGGTCTGGGTACCTGGGCATTCAGGCGTCTATTTTAACGAGGTGGCTGATTTATTGGCAAGGTCAGCTCTCAGCGCACCTGTAATATATCCCGTCCCTCACCTCATTCTGTTAGCAGCTTCACGTTTCCAGCGGTTCCAACATATTTCAGCCACTTTGAGTGATCCGTTGCTCAATACCGTGGACTTTCAACACCTAAAGTACCCATGGAATATCCGGTGGTGTAAGTCAAGGCTTTGTGAAATGTCCATGACGCTCCTGCGATGTAGAATCCCTCACTTAAACTTGTACTTATGCAGGTGCGGGTTCGCTGCGACAAACCTTTGTGTATCATGTGGGCAAGTTGAATCAATCGATCATTTTCTCCTCTCTTGCCGGCGGTTCGCGGTTCAGAGAAAGCAATATCTGGAGGTTCCTCTTTCGAGACTAGGACTGCCTCTGTCTCTTACAGTTCTTCTATCGTTCGGTGCGAGCGCCAAGGGATTCCCGTTAAGCAGTGTATGCGGCTACCTTCACGATTACATAAGTGCAACTAATCGATTATCTTGTTAGCTATATACAAAATTCTTTCGCATGTCCAAAAAAGGCTAGATTGATTCTATTCCGGATGACTCATACCTATTGATTTCATTTTATTTTTCCAATTTTTTTTAATCTTGATTCAGTCTTCTGACGTTTCCTTCCCCGCGCAAATGCTTCATTGGCATTCTACTCTATACCTTGGCCAATCCCCCCCACGTGGGTATGTGCCATATTACTTGAGGAGGAGAAGAAGAAGAAGAAGAAGAAGAAGAAGAAGAAGAAGAAGAAGAAGAAGAAGAAGAAGAAGAAGAAGAAGAAGAAGAAGAAGAAGAAGAAGAAGAAGAAGAAGAAGAAGAAGAAGAAGAAGAAGAAGAAGAAGAAGAAGAAGAAGAAGAAGAAGGCTCTGGAATAATTTCTACCACCCGGAGACCTTCAACGTGCGCTAACATCGCATAGCACACGGGCGCATTTTGTGCTTAGCCTCCATAGAGACGCGGCCAGGTTCGAGCCCGGGTCCTCCGGCTCAGGTGGACGAGCGCACCTAACTACTGAGCCTCCGCGGCGGGTAGAAAGTCCCTGCAGCACCCCTAAATAAAGGGGAAAAGTTAGGTAGGGAAAATGCCGAAGTGCGTAAGGAAATGCGCACACATAACGGCGTACCAATAAGAATATGTAACCGCCAAACAAGAACACAAATATATTACCCGCTGGAGAAGAAACACATGCAAGGCCTAATAACACTGACACAGCGGTCTTCTCGCTACAAAAGTGACACTCAGATGCACTAATGTAGACCGCCTGCATCAAGTAAAATCTTGCTTTGTTGCTCTCATTTCAACTGTCTTGTTTATGTTTCCTTTGAGTTGCGGTCGTCAGTCCTAGATTTGTAAATTGCGCATATGTAACTTCGCACACTTTTGCCAGAAGGCGTACGAAGTCGGAGTCTGCTGGTGTAGGTCGGGTGGTTGAGGTAGGGAGGGGCCTCCAGAGCTGCAAAACCAGGGTCAGCAAAGCTCAATGACTGGAGACCAGTGCGGCCAAACGTACGACGGAGGCCACCGAATTGTGAAGATTGCGCTGCATAGCTGGGATGCGAGAGGCAGTGCGGAGTGGGCTTGGTCCATGTCGCTTAAATGACCCCGTCAAGAAGGGGGAAAACGGCGGTTAAACAACAACTCGTTCGAAAAAATCGTGGAACAACCAGGCCGTGGCGAACTTGAGAATTGAAAGACTTGACTTTTTTTTTACATAAATAACTGCATCCAGGAAGCACAGCAGAAATTGAGCGCATTCAAGGGGGCGCTCAATTTCTTTTTCTGGTAGGGTGCCTAGAGTACCTCGATGCTATCCCTCGATGCGTGCCTCGATGCGCGCAACGAGGCACCCTACCCGAAAGTACAGTGAAGTGAACTAGAAGCTTCTACTTCACTGTAGCTGTACCGAAATTGAAACCACCGGAAGTAAGTGGTCTTGTCCCGGAAGTCAGCCTTTGGCAGTGCACGAAATCGGACTTCAGCACGGTTTTTCAGTTTCATATTTCGTTTACCACTTCTCATTTAGTCTTTTTACCGTTTTCTTCTTTTTCCACGACAATGTCTACCTGTTGCGCTGGCAACTTATGAGGAAACCAGCAAAGTCTTCGGAAAAGGCGTTTCAAAAATAAGGGTTCAATGCATCGCAATGGGGCGACGCTAGCAGACGACAGGATGTCGCTGCACCACAGCACGTACGCAGCCTCATTTGCTCAGCTCTGTGTCGTCCCGTTGCGCTATAGCGCCGCAAACTCTGCTCTTTGTTGTGATGCGCCTCGTAGCTCTCTAAGCCCAAGTTATGCCATCAATTAGAGATAAATTTAAGGAAGAATAGGTGGGAACCTTCACCAGACAGCCGATTTTGCAGTGACCATTTTGCCGAATTATGTAAATTTAGCCCGAACCGGAGCGAGGACGAGGTTACTATCTGGTGAGGAGCCAACGGCGTTCTGCTGGTTCACATTAGCGCCTACAAAAGGTATGGTACCGCTTTTTCGACGTAGTGTGTCACGCACTGTTTCACACTGTAGCAAATTATGCCTGAATGGGCTTTTATTCGGAATGCTTGATGCAGTTGACATCTAACAGCGCTTGTCACATGCGCTGCAGCATTCGTCTTTCTCGTCAGTCGTTTCTCTCGCGCTGTGCAGCTGAAACGTGGCTGTGCTTTGGAGTTAGGTTAAAAGAACGTCTGGAAGCTAGGTGATGCCCTAAAGCGATGAACATCACGTGTCATCGACGAGAAGAGACATCGTCCGCCACCAACTCGACGCCGAAACTGGGCTCTTCGAGTGTCAGGATTTCCGCGCCATCGTTCGCCTTTTCTTTGCTACACTAAAATTCGGTTTTAAGATGACCAACCCTCATCGTCATTCCTGCACTTATCCTAATTACTCTCGGAGAACAAGAACCAGATAAGAAAGATAAGAACGTAGTGTTTAGTGCACGTACACCTTTGACGCGGCGGGGTGAGACCTGCATGGCTATGCTCACATTTCTCGCGTTGAGCTTGCTTATTTCTTTGATATTACAGTAGACGTTACACGAAAACAACGCGAAAAACTGAGGACGGAAAGGCGAAAGACGCGACTTTTTTCATTGAAATGCACAGCAGACCACGGCTGGTCTCGAGGGGAGCGCGCGCTTCTATTCTTACGGCCTTCGCAATGGGGTCTGTTTCCGCCTTCCGCCGCACCTCGGTGGGGTCGCCACTGCCCCACCGCTCCGCCGCTGCGACTGCCGTTCGCGCGGAAGGAGAATAACGCGCGCTCGCTCCCAGTTCGGCCTGCGTCAGTGGTAACCGTCAAGCCTTTATATTTTACCTCTTTAAGCAAAGACCGTGTATAGTCTGCCCCTTTGCCATGGGAGAAATCTGAAACAACGGATTAACGTTTGCGCGCTCACTCCTTGAGCCCGACTGTGTATGGTCGAACGTATTGCTTCGAGCACGGACGTCAACACGTTCTACCCTTATATTTGGCTAAAAAGCAAGGCTATCAGCTTACATAGTTCGTCTTCCTGCAGGTTCTTTATGAGCGTGTAGAATGATATGCGGCATGTAATACTTGGATGGCAAGTTTCTAAGAGTAAAAGATTCTGCAGCGTACATATAGCTCCTGAAATTTCAAGTGCAGCTGCTTTAATTTTGCACAAAAGCGGCGTTAGCAAGAATTCATGGGGCTCCCTAGAAAAACGCATCATGTCATTTGCGAAAGGAACTGGGTATAGACGGAACCCAACCCTGGCCGCTGGAGCAGAGCACGTTGCACGCACGCGACGTCCAAGATCTCCTCTTGGAACAGCATTTTGAAGTTTGGCGCAATAATTAAGTCAGTAGTTGACAGTAACTGCAAGCATGAACTAACTGCCACCAAAGCAAAATTAGTTCGGAACTGCGTTTTGTCAATAAAATCGGCCTTTACGAGCGAACAGACTTATCTGAGAGGCGATGACTATAAAAGATTTGCATATTCTCCTGCATTTCTGTAGCCTCGTCATCGCTTTCGATAAAAACTCCCGAGTGCACGAACTTTCCTCACGACATTCAGGAAACAAAGTAGCACCCCAAAAAGAAGTTTTCAGCAACCTAACGGAGCTCCACTAAAACTCACAGCAATGCGCGTTATACCAGCTGACTTAGCTTACAATGTAAGGAAATAAAAATTAACATTTGCGATGCTTACATCTTAATAAAAGTTCCTGAATTTAAGAGCTTACAATGTAAGGAAATAAAAATTAACATTTGCGATGCTTACATCTTAATAAAAGTCCCCGAATTTAAGAGAATAAAGGGCACTGGGCATTCAACTGCATAATTTGAGATCTTTCGCAAAGATATTTAAACCAATTTTTTTAGGCAGCTTCAGGACACGGCGCAGGTTGAATATACGTGGGCAACAAAAAATGGCGCTCTTTATGGTAGCTGAAGTCAATCACTGGACATACATACTCTCTGGAATTGCAATACTCAGTACGCGTCAAAATCTGTGGCAGCATACGCAGCTTGTACTGGTTGCTTCTGCTACGTTCTGGTAGCGTTAGTCAGGCCAGAATGTCGACAAGGAAGCCTGCGTCCAAGTCGAAAATTGTTTATTGGGCGAACTCGGGTCCTCAAACAGGCGGCGCTGCGATAAAACAAAATTTAAAGGTGACAAGGAACTTGAAACATTAGACGCCTAATGCGCTTACAATTTTGAACATGAAGAGAGACTTGTGCGCGGCTACAGTCATTCCAAAGAAATCTGGTGGCCTCTCGTTTTACAACAAAAGCCGAAAGGCCGTGTGCCATTGGCTTCGAGCACGGAACAGTGCATTACAGTTCTTCTTGAGACTTGCTCGCACATTAGTAATTAGCATTCTTTTGAGCTATCGATACAGGCCTCTCGTTAAAGGAAGTTGTGATGTATATGAGGGTGAAAATAAGTACATTTAGGACGTGCGAAAAGCGATATCGGCGAAATCGGCTACTATATACGTCTCCAGCAATCAGTTTATTTGACAGCTCAACGTTGGTGTACACGAGTCTGACCTTCAACTTTATAAGTATCGTCTCAAGCCACCAGGTACGGCGCTCTCGGATTTACGGCTCACGCGTCGTAGAGAATATTTTCCTCGATATAGTACATTTTTATGGGACGAGCAAAACACTTCCCTTCTCCAAGATTTCATTCTTTTCCCCTTAGCATTAACTTGTCATTTAATCACGGACCATGAGGCATACGCGAGGATGTGATCAGAGTATTTCCTTCTGTATTTAATACCCCTGTCACACGGGACTTCTTCTCGGCCTTTGCCGTAAAGTTGTCTTATTGCACTAAAGGAGGAAAACCAAAAAGGAGCACCGACGCTGCTACACGGCAAATCCAAAGGAGCTAGAACGCGGCCTCCGTGAATGCCAAAAGTCACCGCTGTGTGTGAAGCGGCGCTAGCAACATTATGAAATTAAAGCAGACGGTAGCACTTCAGCTAAGAGTGCATTCGTTTATGTTGGAAAAAGTAGCTATAACGAGCGTTCTGACGGTGAGAAACGGATATTTTGAAACAAAGTTTCTTTTTTTTTTCATCGTTCTTGGTCCGACCACGGTAGGCGCACTTTTCCGTTCGGCTCCTCGTTGTGTTCGAGAAGCGTGCTTTGTTGCTTGTGTCTTTGTGCACACAAGCAAACTCAAAACACGCACTCAACAAAGAGCAAACGAAGAAAAAACAGCAAAGCGAGATGCGCAAGCACGTGTGTGTCGATGCGGCTGCTGAAAAGCGTTCAAGTCCTTTCTTAGCAGTGTGGATGTCTTTAGTCATAGCCTCCTCTACGGTTAAGTGCACTGTTACGCAAAATTAACCATTGAATAAGATAAATTAGATATTTTTTACGGTTTCAAAACTAAAAATTGCGTCAATTTTTTATTCTTTGAGCTCGCTAGCTGGCGCTGCCGTCTGGGTTGCTCCTTTAAGCAACTTTAAGGCCGCTGACGGCCGCCTTTATTGCTACGGAACTTTATTGCAAAGGTCTCGACGCTTTGCCGTGTAGATGCGCGTCACGCGCCTTTGGGGCAAAGGACCTTAATTTCTAAGGCCTTACAAGTGCCCGTGTGACAGGGGTATAAAACTACAAATGCTCGACATAGTTCTGGGAATTGTGAGATTGATTCCTTATTTTAAATATTTTCATCGAGCGAAGTTTGTGACGAAGAATCTGTGCACAAGTGGACTGTGTTGAAGATACGCAGCTTAAGCACCTGCATTTTGCTTTCTTTGATTTCGGTGCTGCGCCCACCATGAACCAACGGGCTACAGCGCGAAACCAGGCAAAAACCATTCGCCGCCGCAGATGCAGGCGTGGAGCCAGCGGTAGGGCCGTCGCGCCTCTAGCGGCGGCGGGCGGCGTAACTCTCGGAGAAAAAACTCGCATTGCTTCCGCGGCGAATGCGAAGGCCGTATGAAAGAGCGCGCGCGCCCCACTAGAGACCTGCCGTGAACAGACAAACAAACTTCGGGGACATGCCGCCCAACTTCTGGTGTCAATGCCACCCTACTTCTGGTGGCTTCACTAGCGCCTACTAGCGCCCACTTCGGAAAGCAGGAATGGGGCATCTAGCCACCTAGTGGAGATCAGTGGTTTTACCGTTTCACTTACTCCAACTGTAATGAAACTGCTGCAAAATTTATTCAAAACCACGCGAATAAATAAAATATCACATTTTGCGTTTACTAGCAGAAGTTAATAATGCTTTTTGTTTTTTTCTGACGCCGAAAAAGATATTTCTTTTCTTGATAAGCGGTGAAACATCAAACACGAAACAAGAACTGAGGATGAAGGACTCCATAGCCGCAAGGCCTTCTGGGTTGATAGAAGTCTGGGCAGAAGTCTAGCTGCAAACCAATCAGAAGGCCGCTCTCTCATTCTGTAGCCCAATCAGGGATCCCCGTAAGAAATAGGACGTGCACATTGCTGTAGGACTCGGTGTTCGAAGGAGCTCGGCGTGGACCGGCGGACGGAAGCTGTGCAAGTTCTTTGCTAGACGCTTCAGATTCGAAAAGCCTATCTTCACGCCTACGTGAAAGAAAAACGACGCCAGGTGAGTTGATGTTGCGGTTTGTTCAGCTCGATTCACTGACTAGCAAAGGAAGAAGTCTGGCAGCGCGTTCGCTTCCTTGCGTCGACGTGTGCCTAATACAGCGTGAGGTCGTCCGACCCTGAACTTCAGCATGTTCTCATTACTGTGCGGTGATCATATGACTCAATTCCGGAAAGAAGTACCTCCGATATCTAGTTGTTTCGTGGTTTGAGTCATTTATAGGCCTTTCGTGCAGTTACGCGTTATTCCTGACCGTACTGACGTCGCGCGCTTAGCCGGCGTTCTCGTTGACAAACCTTAGTTGCTGGCGTGCTAGCTGCCTTTGTTAGAAAATGAAGTCGCTGCCTATTGCCTTGCGTTTTTGTTAATGGTTGCGGTTGATTCGCCGCAGATGCAGGCACGAAGCGCTAACGCGGGTGTTGCGTAGGTATTGTGGTGGTGTCTTTCCATGTAAGGAGAGGGCGTGCTGTGCGCCGAGCTGTAACTGGCGCCGGTGGTTGTCGATGGAGATCTACTCTTGCTCGCGGAGATATTTCACTACACTACCTGGCAGTGCCTGTTCTAACACAACGTGGTCCCACCAATACGCTTGGCAGGCCTATTTCTACGCTCCGACTAACGTCTTCAGCGGCGTCAACTAACGAATCGAGACACCACTTCGCTTATGCGATGGCGCTTACGCGGCAAAAGGGCCGTCGGCCACTGTTCGGATGATCTTTTTTTTTCTTTGTCCCGAGACTCCGAGCCACGTGACGGGTAGTGTTGCCTGCATCCTTGTGTTTAATGCAGCGGCCAGTAATTTTTTATGGTTTAACTGCTCCCAGAGTAATTCAGATACTCAAATTATTCTAATTTGTTTTTATTTTGCTGCCGCGAAGTGTCGCAAAACTAGGCTTCAGCCAAATTTCCAGTGTTTTAGTTTATTGATTTTTTCGCGGAGCTGATTTATTCCCTTCAGAATTATCTAGTGCGGTGCAGTTGATTTTTATAAGGTGCACGCAAAAATCCACTGAAAAAAGTTCCACCTTCAGTTGTGCAGCCTTTGTTCGGTCCCATACGAGTTGGCCGCATCGTGACTAAATGCTGCTTTCAAGGTTTCATCACACAATTTTTTATTTTCATATGCAGTTATGCAAACAAATAAGCCTGTTTGAGGCACTAAAGTATTTGCAAAAACGCTGACACAGATTCACTGGAGCCATACCAGAGCTGCCGTAAAACATTGTATTTGAAGCATCTATTCTAAAAAATTTTTGCGTTTTTTCTAGTCTGCCTTCATATGCTGCTGCATATTTTTCAGATATCAGCACATCATACTGTTTACATTTCTCTACATATTGCACCTTGTGTAATGAGGATTCAGTAGTGATAGTCACATTCACGAATGTGGGCTCAGTGCCCAAGGGGCTTCTGGTGGCCTCACACTGGTGCAAATTGCTTCTGTTCATTATTGCAGCCCTGGAACATCTCTTGGCTGTTTATGCATTTGTGTCTGCGATTGCATATTTTTTGCTACAACTAAGCAAAGGTAATTGTTAAAGATGGCAGAAATGGAATATTGCACTCACTCGTGATTGACTGAGCACTGGTGGTTTTGCATATACTAACAATGTTGGCTTTCGCCGGCTCCGCTCCTGAAACATGTACTGCCAAGCTGTCCCGTCTATTTCTTGTCACCACACCATGACAATATTAGGTATGCTAATTGGAGAGTAAAAGAGGTCTGAAAAAAAAATGCAGCATTCAATGTTTTATGTAACTGTAGCCACTTAATTTGTGATGTGGAGCTTGGCATTGATATAAAGTGACAACCTCTGTTTTGAACACCTTTGGTTTTAATGGGTCATTTGGTACCTGCCATTCAGAGTATGTCTTGGAGAGTAGTATTGGTTTGAGTGTCTGGTTTGTCTTGTTTCCGTTGTTACCGAACCATGTGGTAGTGTGTCCCTGTGGTAGCTCTGGAACACCATTGTTCTGCCCTGGAGATGTGACTGCTCTGTTGCTCTTCAGCATAAATCTTGGGAACTATGCCAGATTTCCACCTCGTGGTCTGGTGGTGGCTTGAGTGACTTCTCTTCTAAAAGCAACCTGCTGCTGCTGCTGGCACACTTTAGTCACCCCTGAAAAAGGGAGCGAGTTGGTCCCGAAATGTTGGGTAAAGTTAAAAATATTGGTTGGCGTTAGTTTTCGCTCAACTGAAAGCCTGAAGCGTTGACTTGGGATGTGCTTGTCTTCTTTTCTCAAACTTGTCATTTACAACACCATGTTAATATATATTTTTTTCCCAACGGCGCAGGATGACTGAGAAAAAGGCAGTGATCAAGAATGCTGACATGTCCGAGGAGATGCAGCAGGATGCCGTGGATGTGGCCACGCAGGCCCTGGAGAAGTACAACATTGAGAAGGACATTGCTGCCTACATTAAGAAGGAGTTTGACAAGAAGTACAACCCCACTTGGCACTGCATCGTTGGGCGCAACTTCGGCTCATATGTGACCCATGAGACGAAGCACTTCATTTACTTCTACCTGGGCCAGGTGGCCATTCTGCTCTTCAAGTCTGGCTGAGTCAGCAACGGGTGGAAGTGGAAGCCGGCAGGGAAGGGAGGCTCAAGAAGGGATGACAGGACTGGATGCATCAGGGACTTGAAGGCAGCCTTGCTGCCTGTGGCCTTGTCGCGTGCTACCGAAGCTGGTGCTTTTGTCATGGGAGCAAGAGATGTTAACCGGTCTTTCCTGGGGAGGGGTTGTCACTGGCAGTTGGCTATTGTCACTACAGCAACTTGACTCTTTTCTCTCATAATGTAACACAGCTATTATGGTCTTCTGTGCCGCACAAAGGAAATGAAATTGTCCTGTCCCTGACCCAGTCTAATGTCCCTGTAGACTGCTTTGCTGTCTCTTTTGCCTGCCTTGTACACTTTGCTACCACACAATGGCTGCGCTCAACAGCTCACCTTTTTTTCCTTTCCCTCCATTCTGACATTCAGGCCTGTGCTAGCCACCAAGGTCTTTTTTTTTCATGTGTTCTTTGCTTAGAAAGCGAGAACAGTTCATGCAGAGTTTCATTTTGTTGGTTGTTAAACATGCAGAGAACATGTACTGCTGTGGTCGAGCGTCCATCACTTCCTTCTCTCTCTCTCGTACCCTTGTATAGCAGCTTACATGAAGTTGAGTGTGCGTGAGTGTGTGTGTATATGGCATAATAAATTTACTTCGCGAGGTTTTGTTCTAAATTGCGGTGTGATGCCTCGAATTTTGGTTGCGAACCACACAATATGTGTTAAGTCCACAAGAATAGCTTGTACTAAGGGTATTAAAAAACGTAAAATTTTATGCTGATGCGGTGAGGGCACGGTGAGCTGTTAAGCCGGTGTGAGGAAAAAATTAACCAGGCTGGAAGTAACGGTGAATTTGCCTCTGCTGAAACCACTGTTCGATTCACCAGTGGTGGTATTGAGCTGCCGGAAAATATTCCGTGAACGCGAGAAAAGCGCCCGGCGCGAGTTAGGCCTGCGAACAAGGTATTTGAGCAACAACGTAGAGCACAGTGCGAGCCAAAGCAAGACGCCGGTAGATTCATTGCGTTCTTTGGTGGGCTCGCGCTTTGGTCAGTTAACATTGGGCACTTGCCAAGATGGCCGCTTCCTGTTGGCTGCGGTTTGCAGCAAGAAGTCGAGTTGGCGCGTGTGTGAGGTCAGTAAGTGGAGGCCCGCAGAGTTTTCCGCACACCGAAGATGTCTTGCGTGAGCACAACACAAGCTTTGGCTATGAGAAAGTTTCGGAGGACGAGAAGGCCGAAAAGGGTGAGAGCTGTATTGCACTGCGTTTTAAGCATCAGTTGGCTGTCAGCAGCTTAACGCTGACTTCCTTGTACGAGTTTCTTAACTGCGCCTTCCTTGCGCAGTTCGTCAAGTATTCAGTCGAGTGGCCGAAAAATATGACTTGATGAACGATGCCATGAGCGCGGGAATACATCGACTTTGGAAAGACAGACTGATCTCTGTTCTGGGCCCGCTGCCAGGCATGCAGCTCATCGACGTTGCTGGAGGCACTGGTAGGTCCGTTGTAAAGCACGTTGAAAAGTTGTACCAGCAGCTGTCGCGAAAAGCATTCAATGAGTGCAATTGCAGCCCACACCCAAACAAGGTACGTTTAGGCAGCTGGAACGAACACGCAAACAAGCACCGAGAGTGCAATGTTTTCCGGCCGCCTTAGCGGCAGTGAGTCGCTGCAAAACTTTTATTACGCAGTCCGGTGGGAAACTGTGCTTTAAGATCTAATCCACGCATGGGCAATGGCAGCGTAATGGACTGTAATCCTTGGGTAGACAGAAGAGGGGGGCTGTAGCGGTGTGCTGCCGATGCATCCTTCAAATGTTTGCCTGAGACTTTTCATTGCAAGTGTCAATAAAATGCAGCGCCACCTACCGTGTTCTCTGTTTCCATTGCCCATGTTTTTGAATGTTGACAGTAAGCAGCACTGAAAAATTGGTATTGGTTCATTGTGGTTTCATTTCTCTGTTTATTTCTTTGTGCCTTCTTGTTGAAGCTGCTCATACGGAGTACCTTCTGCTCACTCTACAGGAGACATTTCTACGAGGTTCATCCAAGCTGTGAGATACCAGGAGCTTCAAGTGAATGGTATGGATATTGCAGATAGCATGTCTGTCGAGCGTGCACGGGCCCATGTTGTAGACATCAACAGAGAAATGCTTGAAGCTGGGAAACGGCGGAATAATCTTCTGTATCCAGGTGAGTGGTTGTTTAATGTGCGGTTGGCCGAAATTTGGTTCACAATGTTGGCTCGCATGCTGGTTCAATGTTGGTTGGAAATTTGGTCCATATATATTTCATGTGTCTTCATAGCTGTTGTTTGTGGGTCACATGTCAACTACACTGCGTACCTTCAGAAGGCTTGCTGTGCTAAATAAAAAGCAGCATGCATGTAAGCCCCTCATCTCACTATATATATAAAAAAAATTTCAGATATATCTTGGACACAAGGGGATGCAGAAGAGCTGCCGTTTGGGGATAATCAGTTTGATGCATACACAATTGCATTTGGAATTCGTAATGTCACGCATATTGACATGGTAAGCTTTTACACTTTTGTTGAAGTAAGCTCTGCATTGTTCCAGAGGTTGACAAATGCCTTATTTGACTGCATTACTTTGTGTTCCTGGCTGTGTGTTGTATGTCTGATTGAAGTCGTTATGAGTTGCGCTTTCTAACAGTACTACTAGCAGCATTACATCACAGTCTTCTCAGACCAGCAGCTTTATAACACTGTTTCATTTGATGAACAGTATTGCATGTGCTAAGTATTTGTTTTGGCTAAATACGACCTCAGTGGAGAGAGAAAATGGTGTTGAGGCTGCAACTTTCACACTGTGATGCAGAAGCATTTTCTGGCTAAAAAACTGATTAAAAAATTCACACTGCTAGCACAAACAACTTGCACAGTCATTGCAAGTGCACAGGCATTAATTACAAACAAACTTCTTTTGATTTTCACTGCTAGAAAAGGAGTGGATCTTAAGAAATTAGAGAATCTAACCACAAATTAATAGCAGTGATGACAAGGACCGCGAAAATGATGTGCCGGGTAGAGTGGTTTAAATTGTAAGTTGAATTAACTTTTAGCTTTTTTCGTTTATGCTCTTGGCAGCCTCCTTTAATGTGAGGCAGCAGAGACTTGCACAATTATTTTTTGAAAAGGTTGAGCAGGTCATTCTTTGGCATCTGTTCTAGTCTACGAACTCACAATTTAGAGAAGCTGCAGGGAAGAGCTGCTGGATATGTTAGTGCAAAGTTTTTTCATTTGCATGCCACACTGGCTGTATGATTCATGCAATTTCGGTGAAAGAGAAGCGGGCTTTTCAGGCTTTAGGGCATTTCAAACTGCATGACATTGTTCATGTCTTTGTTACCTGCCTTCTGTTCACAAAAACAGGCCCTTAGTGAAGCATATCGTGTTCTCAAACCTGGAGGAAGGTTCCTGTGCTTAGAGTTCAGCCGAGTGGAGAATCCACTACTGCGTAGGTAAGATATTTTACTTTTTGTTAAAGCCTGACCTAATTGCTTGTGCTCTCTTTCTGTCTTGGGTGCTTTCAGGCAATGTTTGCTGCCGTTAAGTGTGTCGTTCATGCTTTTTCGACCAGTTTTCACTCGGAGTGGTTTGCATTATTCAGTTTGCCTTATTTGTATTTTTTGAGATTCTACATTCCCTATGTAAGCTATCAAGCTGAATTTGTTTTATTTACAGAGGACTTTAATCTTATCTCTTTCTTCAAACTTTTGTTATTAAGAATGTAGATTCCGTTATTTCCTCATGCACCTATACACAGCTTAAGTCTCTTTGGTTGATAAATAGTTCTTTCTCAAAATATTTTATTGAGATTGTCACTCTAGGTTCCTGTAAAGCCATTGATTTGCATTTCTCTTCTAAAGATTATTTTAATTGACATTTGGCTTTGTTTTACATTTTAAAGTAAATAAAAAGTTTTACTTCTGTTCAGCATTGAACTTTGAATTACACACAACATTTAAAAGCAAGAGCTGTAAAAAAAGCATTATTTTCTACACATTTGAATGCTGGTGTCTTTTCTTTTTAAAAAGCCTGTGTAGAGCTTAATCTTTGATATTATGAGTCTTAATAATTCTGTAGTGCTTTATGCAAGTGCTGTTGTCTTGTCTTTTGTATTTTTGCATCCCATGTGAAATCAATTCCTTAGACGTGCTGTGATTGTGTAGTAATCCATCAGCGATTCCCCGTAGCAGCTCCACACGGAGACTCACCTGTTATGTCCCACTTTGAGATCTGTCCTCAGCAGCAGTATGTCGGATGATATTTAGTATTGCTGGAAAACTTTTATCAGCCAGTTGGCTCCTGCTGATTCGTAAAAATTTGTTGCTTTTATGTAGGAGAATGTGATACAGTTGGGAACTTACTGCATTTACTACGTGACCGGAGTATTCCTTTAATGTTTCAACTTCCTTTCGTTCTTCTGTTTCTCTCTCCTATTTATCTCTTAAAATATCCCTGTGTTCGGCTGTGGCTCTTGTATCTACCAGGTGTGCACATCTCGCGATGGATATTGTATATTGCATCTTGCTGGTAGTTTTCTTTATGCCCATGGAAGAATCGTCAGCTGAGAATTCAGTTAGTTTCAGTTGCTATCAGCTGGGATCATCTGGTACCAACTGAAAACCCGGTGGTACCAATTAGTAACTGTGCATGGAAGTCTCATTTGAATTGTAGGCAGTCCCATTTCTGGAACTGCTCCAGGTGAGCTGATTTGCACTGCAGATCTGCTGGAGGTTCAATGAAGCTGTAGTGGCAAGAACTGGAACAAAAGTTCCCAGTTGGGCACAGACTGAAGATAACAGGTCTTACCTAGGACCATTTGAAGGTCAAGTGGTGATTGCTCATTTCTTGCCCAATGTCCTTCCTTGACCTGATTTCAGTTAGAACTGATTTGGTTGAAGTCGTGCTGTGTGCGTTCTGAGCAGTGGTCAGTCAGAGGCAAACTGAGCATTGCGTGTTTCTAGCTTGAGCCGTTTGAGCTCCCATTTCTCTATCATCAATTTAGAGAGGTAGCTCTCCAAAAAATAAAAAGGAAATCAGCTGCTGGCTCTGTCACCTGGGTATCCATGACATTTGAAAATATAAAAATACTGTATAATTTCCTGTAAAGGCCGCACCCATCTATGGGCCGCACCTTCAAAATTTACACCCAAATTTAAAAAAAACGCGAGTTATACAATAAATTGTCACAATAACCATGTGATACTCATTGCTATATTGCCGCTTAGTACGAGTTACGTCTTATGCTTGCAAGTGAAGTCGCAGATACAATAAGCTGTATAGCACCAGGCGGGAGCAAAGTGGAGCAGTTCAAAAGTTCTCTGAGGGTTAACAGCTGCATATGGCTTTTGGTCAACATAATTATAGCTGTCTTGTGTTGTAAATTCTATACCACCTATTCATTCATTGCAAGAGTCAATTTTCTTTGCTATCTTTGGCACTGCCCTGACAACTCTTCAGGCTCTGAGCCCTCTTTACAGGAACTTGGAAAAAACACCTTGGCGCCAATAAATTCACATACACAAAATAGAGGAGGAGACAAGTTTCAAGATGCTAAACCAACTAGCTCGACAATATGCCTTACTGAGTTTTACAGGAAAGCACAAGCCTTGGTTCAGTCAGGGTGCCCGATGCAGCTAGGTTCTCACTGTTGTTCACACAAAACAAAACTTATTCACTTTGCACTGTCTTTCGGTGAACTATATCTAGAGGGTGTACTGGAAGTTAAAATGATTTTTTAAAGGTTAGAACTGACAAACTTTGACTACAGCTGTTGAATTCTCTGAACGAAGAACTAGGCAGCACACACACTGCAAAAAGTGAAAAAGGGGGTCACAAATACAACTGCAGTAACGCCTCTAGTTTTGATGGCTTGATGTCACTATGGCAGCGGCTGCAAGCCAGAAGCCATTGTGCAGTGTGTCTGGGGTCGATGTGTCCTGTGGAGTTTAGTCTTAAGGACCATCCTCTGCATGATCACTTGAGTTTCTGCAATCCTTGTTTGAATATTTGCAGTATGCATTTAGTGGTAGCTTTCTTTTGTGCATTGTTAATTATATTGCCTTCCTTCCATCCATTTTCTTTCTTCTTATTTTTTTGCAGCTTTTATGACAGCTACTCCTTCCAAGTGATACCTGTGATGGGCTTGCTGCTGGCACGGGACTGGAAATCTTATCAGTATCTCGTCGAAAGTATCCGCAAGTTCCCATGCCAGGTATGGTTTTGTACTACACAGTGTGGTGTTAATACCTCCTGTGCTTGCCTTCCAAGTTGCGCTAATATGTTGTTTGTGTTGCCTATTCTTGCAGTTTGAGTGGAATGTTGCACTTCCCTTTCTAATTTTCAGCAGCTGAAAACTATGGGCCCAAACCAGGGTGGCACATTTATGGCATCTTCGATTGTCGCTGTTATTCTCTGACCCAGAGCGTGTAGTTCGTGGCGAGCTCTGAATCCAAGTTGGAGGAGGTGCCATCAAGCTGTATATACGAAACGTTCTGACAGTGGTGACATGACAAAGAAAACGCCATAATTTTCCTTGCCACTGACTGGTAGTGACATTCAGCAGATTTGATTTATTTTGCACTGTATGTTTCTGTCAAAGCACACCCTATTCCATCCGCAGAGCACTCGCTTACTAAGAGCTGTTTCATTGGCACCTAAACATGCCTTTCCAGCTTGTTCAGCGTTTTTATCACCAGATAAGCTCACCAGCTGTAAGCTACAAGAAATTGCAATCACTGTGCACACACAAATTTTTTTCAGTATACAGTCAAATGAACATTGGATTGAACTGGGGAGATAAATACGTTCTCCCCACTTAATCGCGGCTGACACGGTTCAAAGCCGCCAGACCCCACCCCATGATCGCGTACGCTACCGAGCGCACGCCAACCACAGCGGGCCTTGCTCTGAGGGAACAAAGGAACGACACGTTGGCTGACCCAAACAGGCATTTATTGCTGCAGCAACAAGGTATGCTAATGAATCAAGGTCATCCGACTCACCAGCAAGGTTAGGAGCAAATGTGCGCCCACACTAGGGCAAGGGATGCTCCAAGGCCTGGATGGGATGAGATACGTACGGGAGCCAGTCTTCCCGCCGCTTCCTTGACCCGCCGGCGAAGAGCGGAGCCACGAGCGACACGTCCGCTTGCCCCGACGATCCCAGCCGAAGAGCCTCATGCCCTCTCCCGCGCGTGGGTTTCAAGCAGTCTCTTGCGCAGCCACGCTGGCGCCCTCTCTTGCCAGTTAATGTAACTGACAAGGGAATGCGTTCCTCCTCGAGGTGAGGCTTCTGCTGCACGGTGCCTCGCGGGAAAGCAAACACAGGGGCCTGCAGGGCAGGTTTCCACATTCCCCCAACCTTAAATAGACCCACGCACCTGAGAGTACATGCTATGGAGGAGTCTCCTGGTCTTCATGTCCTTGAGGCACATCTTGCAGCGGAGGTCACGCCGACAGCATCCACGCAGACTTCCGCGGTGTTCCGAAGGCAATGTGAAGGTCTCCGCTGGGACGACTCGCATGGCCCACAGACTACCGTGTCCGCAGGTACGCGAATAGAAGGCCGATGGGAAAACTGCAGGCCAGGATTCTGCAGTAGTCGCCAGGGCAACAGCAGCCAGAGGTGACTGCTGACTGGTCTCGCCACACCTGCCGCGGATGGATGCGGCGAACAGGATACAGGCTGCTCCGTCGCAGCAGGTGGCAGCGAGACGATGTGCACCGGACAGCAAGCCTGGGTAACTCCACCGGATCTGCAAAATTGCCGAAACGCTCTCGGCGTGCCTTTAACGTAGGTCATGGGAGGGGAAACGGCATCCGCAAGGGCCTCGTGGCTCAATGCTTACCTCGCTAGCAAAACGTGTCGGGCGGCTGTGCAAACGCAAAGTTTGAGTGAACAAAGCCCTTTCTTGAGTTGAACGAGACTGCTCAGTTCGTGCGAAGTTACAAAAAAAAACAGGCAGGCAGCAAAGTGCACCCCCTGTCAACAACACGGTCTGGTGGTCGTGTCTCTTCTGGCGTGGTGCAGGCAGCTCGGAAAAGCCTCAGGCCTGACTACCACTGACCATGACCGTGACCACAACAAAGACCCAAAACAGGTTATGTGCGCTCAGCCTCGAGGAGACATCAGCTTTGTGGGGTGATCCTACCCCGCTCACTGTACAAAGCAGCTTCTGAGCGGTCGGCGCCCACCGTATAGGACGGTGTCAGAGTGCCCGATGCCGAGCTGCAATACCAGCGAGCTCATAGCAGCACCCGTGGCCCCAGGCCACCCGGCTCCCGGAGCCGCGGACTCTCTGAGTCGAAAAAGAGGCAGTAGAGAAAATATATACAGAAACTCAGACCACCCATGCAGCTTCCGTACTCGCTCGCTTCGGGCTCGGCAACTCTGCGGGCACTAGGCCTCGTGCTCCCTCGATGCGGACCAAGTGATTCTCGAGAAGAAACTCCAGGGAAAAATGTGCTGAGCCTGTCAAAAAGTTCAAACATGTTGCAGCGCAATACACCTCGCACTCAAGAAAGCATGCCGCAGGTCCTAGCGATCAAAATTCACTCTAGGCCTAGCACTTGTCAAGTTCGGACAAAGAACGTTCCTCGAACCGAACCGACAGTCGTCCAATGTTCCAAGAGCGGGCCCCACGTTGGGCACCAGATTTGAGGTTGAATTGGGGAGATAAATATGTTCTCCCCACTTAATCGTGGCTGACACGGTTCAAAGCCGCCAGACCCCACCCCGTGATCGCGTACGGTACCGAGCGCACGCCAACCACGGCGGGCCTGGCTCTGAGGGAACAAAGGAACGACGCATTGGCTGACACAAACAGGCATTTATTGCTACAGCAACAATAACACCAGCTAGCAACAAGGTACGCTAATGAATCAAGGTCGTCCCACTTACCAGCAAGGTTAGGAGCGAATGTTCGCTCACGCTAGGGCAAGAGATACTCCAAGGCCTGGACGAGACAAGATACGTACGGGAACCAGTCTTCGCCCCGCTTCCACACCCCACCGGTGAAGAGCAGAGCCGCGAGCAACACGTCCGCTCGCCCTGATGATGCCAGCCGAAGAGCGTCATGCCCTCTCCCGCGCGCGGGCTTCAAGCAGTCTCTCGCGCAGTGACGCTGGCACCCTCTCTTTACAGTTAATGTAACTGACAAGGGAATGCGTTCCTCCTCGAGGTGAGGCTGGTGCTGCACGGTACCTCGCGGTAAAGCAAACACAGGGGACTGCAGGGCAGGTCCCCACACTGCACAGGTACAAGAGCGGAGCCACAAAGTTGTCTCTTCCAAAAGGGCTCATGCAAAAACACTGCAGAAGGCTCCTCGTACTAGGCCTTTTCCATACTTTCAAATGCCGTTGATGCAATCACAAACGTTAGCAGGGCGGTCTCTGCTGCTATGCACAGTGAAGAAACACTCCAAAACTGTGGCAGATACTGATTTACATCGTTGGATTGAAGCTTGTGCAGTACTTGAGTTCAGGAACATCAAAACACTGTCACAGAACCATTTCGTCGGCCGTCAACTGCCCCCGCTATATCGCATATCGCTGCTGTGCCATGCTGGCACTGTGCTGCGATTGGTGGGAAACACCCACGTGGCCCAGAGTGCCCAGCCTCGAGGCGCTTTGACCGGGAGGTGAGCGCTCAGGACGAGCCAGCTGAATGTAGTCAGAGCGCCTGATTTCGACGAGCCGAATGTGCTGCTGCCTCTTGGGAGTGCTCCAGAGCGCTTTGAAATGACCAGTCGAAGGTACAATTAGAAACATTGCAGCATGACATTTAGCTCCTGTGTAGTACACCAAAGCAGATGTGGGCAGGAAATGCTTCTTGATATAATCATCCATATGCATAGCTACACATAAACTTTTGTGAACTCTGTTGCACTCTACTCCACATACTGCATATGATTTGCAATATGTGAAAGGTTGAAGTGCACCTGCAGTGTACTGGTTACGTTGACCTATGATGTCCTTAAACGGACACTGAGGGCTACTCCATCCTATATTTATTTTCAGTAAAAATTTGTTCTGTGGTTGCTTCTGGTAGTTTTGCAGCTTGGTCGACAGCAAAAGACACATTCATTGCAGAAAAAATAGCATTTTAAATTTTCCCGCCGCTCATTTAAACTTGACTTCTACACCAAAAAAAAAAGGGCTTCATTATCACCATTTTGAAGTGAATGGCAGTGTCAGGAATCCTTGTGAAAAACGGTCAGTGCCTTTAGTTCACTTGCAACATCGCCCAAAGTTTGTACCAACTACCATACATACTCGTGTATAAGCCGCACTTTTTTCATCAAATCTTCTCAGGTGCGGGTTATACATGAATCAGGCCTATAGCTACTCATTAATACACTGTAGTGCCACTGCAACTACTGTGTCAGATAATTAAAAGCTGGCTACAGATACGAACATTTTATTTCACCATTCATCAGTGCCTTTGTGCTAATCGCTGTTGCACAAGCTCAGCTCATCGGCTCTCATCGCTGCCGGATGAGCTCGCCTCATTGGCGTGCTCCCAAAGCTGGTCATCCTCTGTGCCGTTCATGGCGTTTGACAGCTCTATGACTCTAAAACTCTTCGAGATCATGTCCGCTGACAATCAACGCCACGCGTGCAGAATGCAAGTGCACACTTGCTGGAGAGACGCTTGCTTCAGCCGCCCTGTTGGAGTTTTTCCATGGTTGCCGGCAGCCATCCACTCAATGTAACACCACCGAAATTCTGCCTTGAATGGCGGGTTAACGCAAACATCGAGTGGCTGCAGCATGCTTGTAAGGCCATGAGGAATTACAGCCAAGTCCGTTTGGCAGTCTGCCAGCAGAGTCTTCACTCGGTCTTTTGGGTGCCCTCTGAAGCTGTCGAGCACAAGAGGGGCTTTGCGGCGTAATAGACCTCCTGGTGGCTTCTGCTGCACTGTTTTGTCGGTCATCCAACCTTTTTCTTGCACCTGGACTACGGTACCCTGGGGGAACTCTCTTGGCAGAGTCTTTCTCTTAAAGACAATGTAAGGTGGAAGCTTCCCTCCATCAGCGGTGATGCTAAACATCACTGTGCACGTTTGCCATTTGGCTCCAGTAGTGCGCACAGAAACACTTTTTACCCCTTTGGCTTCCACTGGGCAATTTTCAGGGCCGTCAAACCAGACAGGGGCCTGATTGGCATTGCCTATCTGTGACAGGGCATACTCATGCTCCCTCCAAAGTGCGTTGACAAAGTGATGAAACTTCATTATTTGGTCCTCGTATTCGTCGTTCGACGGAGGATGGAGAGTTGGTGCTGTTTCATAAAACTTCGAAGCGACCCTCAGCTGGCTTTGAAGTCCCCAGGTCGAATCTCCATATCCTGAGCTGTAGCGATTGCTTTCATGCGGATCATTTCTGTAGACACCACGAAGCTGTTGCTCCTAGTAGTGTGAATATACTCAACGAGGTCCTCTTCGAGTGTTGGGAACTTGCACTGTTTTCCACGGAAAACATTCTGGGTTTGGCTAGTCTCGGCGAGGTCTTGAATTTGCAAACACCTGCCGCAACACACTTTTCATCGATGTCAAACTTGTTCCCGGCCTCCCATTTACTCTGTTCCTAAGCGTATTTCGCCACTTGAAGTTTGAAGCCTACAGTCGTACCATCTGCGCTTGCCCATTGCTTTTTGTTCATGTTCAAAAGCGCACAACCTGTTACACAACAGATAACAGATTCCGCAAACAGTCCACACACTTCCGAACGAAGCACCGGATAACTACGGCCAAATGGTGCTGGGCAAGGCACTGTGAAAGCTGGGAACAGAAAGCCGCGGAGACATCGTGTTGTGCAATGATGATGATAATGGATGTGGTATGGGAAAAACTATTTGGAACGTTCTTGTGGTAGTTTGTGGGACTAGGTGTGTTTTTGGCACATTTCATTTATTTATTGTGGCTGAAAATGGGGGGTGCAGGCTATACATGAGGGCAGCTTATACACAAGTATATATGGTATATTTCATTTTTTGTCTTTTTTTAGCTTGTAAAAGCTCCGTTTTAGTAAGAGTGTTGTCTTTTTCGTTACTATGTGGTGATCTATCGATACAGGCCAACTTCAATTCGTCCTCAATGTCCCCTTAATAACCAAGGGGAGAGGGTTCTTCTGTTCTGAGGGCACGTATCTATCGCGAGTTTGTTCTCACTCATTTTTCCTTGATGCCTTGGGAGATATGCACTGAAGTGATAACCAGCAGTTGGACTTTTCGGTTATTATTTCTTAAAAATTTCGTAGGTTTTTGTAGCATTTATTTGACAACAGATTTATCTAGGTTTTTTTTTCGTTAATGCGGGGGTGGAAGTGGTGTGCCATTTGCGCCATCCTGCTCCAAACTGCTTTCCCTGCACCATCCTGCTCCAAACTGCTTTCCCTGCACCATCCTGCTCCAAAACGCAATATTGCACCATAACTGCACCGCGCCGGCCACCTCGATGTTTTACCATCAAATTTACCAAAGCCTATGGTTTTTTTTTCTGCACTGTGGAAACCTCAGTGAGTAATTACTCCCTTATTGCAAGCTAACTGGAAAGTGGAACCTGAGCTCGCCTCAGATATTGAGGAAGAAGTGGAGCTTTGGACACCAACTCAGAAAAAAGCTTTCCACGTCAAGGCTAGAGCTTTTTATATATCCTGCACATTAGATTTTTGAAGCCTGGTGCAGTAGGAGACCACTGCACAACATCGCTGCGCTACATTGGGAATGCCCTACCACAAGTCATGCCTCCCAACGAAGTATCATTACTAACTGATGAGTGGTTGCGCCTTGCGTGTGAAATTCCTGATTGGGATATTTAAAAAAATGGTGCACACTGGGTGAATCTGTTTGCACTGAAAATGCCCACTGTTGAACCCAAATATCCAAGACTAGGAAGGCTTGCAAAGGCCGCATTCTTTCCTTACCGCATGGCAATGCAGACTGCGAGAGAGGACTCAGTGAAAACACGCAGGCGCTTCACCATCGAGCCTCTTTGTCTATAGCAAGCGTGTCAAGCCTTTGTCAAACAAAAGCATACTTGAAGCGTTATGGGGCTGACGTCACGAATGTGCCAATCACTAGAGATCATCTCAAGTGTGTTAGAAAGTCATACAGGGCTTATTGCGAACGTGTTGAAATGGAAGAAGGATCAGCACCACGCAAACGAAAATGTGTGGAGCCACTGGCAGAAACCAGGGAAGAAAAAAAAGCTGGAAGAGGAAAAGGCCAACCAGTAGTGCCACCTATCCTCCCTGAACGCATTATTAACCAGTGCCAAGGAACTCATCAGCACAGGAGTAAAATTGAAGGACATGGACAAAGTGGAAAATGGAAATGTGCTCCTTGTTGACGTGAATTCCAAATTGTCAGCAGTGCTTGAGCGCTTCAGAACGATAGATTCCATGCTGGAATCTAACAAGTAATTCCAACAAGCAAATTGAATGTTGAATAAAGAGGATTTTCGTTGCATTTTTTTCAGTCAGGAATATAAAATTGCAATTATTACAGGTATTCTACCCCAGAATCATGCTCCAAAACATGTTTTAGTTCTCCAAAGTTGTTCCAGAATGGCATTAGTATTACTGCTCCGTGAACTGCTCCAAAATGCTTCAGCCTGCTTCCACCCCTGTTATTTTCACCCTATTATTGCCTATGGATTAATTTTTTCTTCAGCTGAATATGTGGTGTCCGTCCCTGAGCAGTCAAAGTGACAAAGAGTTTCTTTTGGCCCCTTTGTTAGCACAAGCGATTCATAACAGTTGAACCTCGTTATAACTAAGTTGAGGGGCCCCACGATTTCTTCGTTATAGCCATTGCTTTCTTACTGCGGCATGAGACTATGGTTGCAACCGTCACATTCCGACGGACTTACCTCCCACTGTGTATATCAAGGACGTCATAATTGGCTTTTAGTGTGGCGCTGATATGCATTGCAGAAGCCTTCAGCATGCGCACCAAGCATCTGTAGTGGCACTGGTATCGCCAGCAGCGCTGGTGACGAAGGTGAAGTTGGGAGCGCGACCTGGCTCGCGCAATAGAGTACGCTTTCGGCAACGGGCCAGGCCAGCAACTTGGACAGCCCGCTCCGTCGGCTCACCAGCAGCGGCTACCGGGTTCCTCCAATAAATGTGGTTCACCTTCCACATCTGGTGACCCCAAACGACAGCTTCGATGCATGCAACGCCGCTCCCACCGGCTCTGCGCTCCTGCCCATCCTGTCCCTCCACTTAGCCTTGCCGCTGCTCGCCCGCTGTTCGCGCCCGGTCTTCGGCAGCTTGTTCTCGCCGCCATGTGCGCACTTACGATCACATCCGGTGAGCTCCTTCAGCCGTATCAGAGCTCCTTCCTTCCTTGTCTGCCCGGCCTGCCCGCTTTTTATGCCAGGGACCCTGTTTTCTGGCTGGCGCTGCTGGACTCGCACTTTCATGTCAACCATGTGTCCAGCCAGCTGCTGCGCTATCAGCACGCCAGCTGCGAATCCCACTCAGTCTCCTGGCAAAGCAGCAGTTGCCGCCTCCTGGCCCAGACATTTACGCAGACTTCAAGAAGGGCCTGACGGCGTACTTTGGCTTACAGCTTCTGCCGCCTTCCTGCGCTCTTGTTCCTGACTCGGAAGCTGTGCCGCCAATCAACTCACCACCCCTGGCCACATTCCCTCACCAAGCTGCTTCGGCTTTCTCTCCGCCTGCTTCTACGTCGGAGCCCCTCCCCACACCAGTCTCTCCACCGTTGCCACCACCAAATGAGCCCCAACCCATGGTTCGGCAAGGGCAACGCATGCAAGCGTCGGTCCCTTGCCGACAGTCTCAGCCGGCTGTCTCCTCCTGGACTGCCGTTTCTCCCCAGTTTTCTCCATCGGCCCCTTCCAGTGCTCCTCTCCCAATAAATCTAGGGAAGCCACACGCCCAGTGCACAACCCCGTAGTCTCCGACTCTCCAGTTTCAAACGACACGTCCGAACACCTGGGCGCTGATCATGCCACAGCTCTCCCACCACCTGTGTTGTGAATTACGGTACACACGCTCTGCACAGTCCCCTTGTGAACTCAACACAGCCCGCTTTTGCCCTCGGTCTCACATCCACTTGGACACCTCAGCGGCCGCAGTCGCGCAGTTCCGCAATCTGGCCTCCTGCAAGCCCAGCCGTTTCCACTTCCCAGCTGTGCCTCCCATAACACGTGCTCTGTGCCACCTCAGTCCAGCTCAGTGCCGCCCCTTCCACCTGAAACTTGCACGCACAACAGTGTCTACTGCCCGTCTACCAAAATCCCCTGCCACCCAGACACTTCTGTTTTCAGCTGCGATTCTTTCTGCATCACTTCTTAGCGCACCATTTTCTTCATGAGCAGTGCTCTTTTCACCCGTCCATACTGGGACACTCCCCTTCTGATTTGTCCTGCCCTGTGGCCATTCCTCGTCCACCGCATTTCAGCCTTGTCCACCCTCCTGAGGCCTGAACGCAACGCCGGCACCCCCGCTCGAATCACCGACTTTCTCTTCTCCCTGGACATTCTTTGCTCAACCAAGTTCCTAGGTCCTCCACGACACTTGTACATAACTCTGTTCGTTTTCTTTTTCTTTATCACGCGCCGCGCTATGTGGGGGAGCAACTGTAGCGGCGCTGGTATCGCCAGTGGCGCTGATGACGAAGATGAAGTTGGGAGCGCGAACTGGCACGTGCAGTAGAGAACACTTTCGGCAACCGGCCAGGCCAGCAACATCGACAGCTGACTCCGCCGGTTCACCAGCCGTGGCTACCGGGACCTCCAATGAATGCTACCATCTGGTACCAGCAGTAGAGCACTGCATGGGCTCAGGCCTGGGCTAGGTCCAGGGTTGAAGTTGCAGGCCTGGGCTGGGCTGGTGCCCAAACAGGGATGGGCCTCAGCTGGGCTTTTGATTCTATATTATCGGATGGGGAGTACTTCAGGCGTTCTGGCAGCATACAGGACCCATGATACTAAGAAAAAAAGTAGTCACCATTTATTTATTTTTTGAAATGGTTTGGTGTCTGCTATGGTTGCATTGTTTTCACTGGAGAAAAATTACTGGCTGTTTTTTTGTGACTTTTTTCCTTGCTGCTTTAAATTTAGGGGCTGTAAAAGAACGCCAGCACTAAAATCTCAGTATACTGAGTAATTCCTGAAGCAGAATGACAGAACCTTAACTTTGTCATCTGCAAACCGCATTTACCGTACCGTATTTACGCGATTGTAAGTCGACTCGAATATAAGTCGACCCCCCCAAATCGCATGTCCAAAAAAAAAAAAAGTTGGCGCGAATGTAAGTCGACCCCCCCAATCGCATGCCCAAAAAAAAAACACCGGTAGAGCACTTCAAAAACGAAAATTTATTGCTTAGGTGGGCTATTCATCCTCACTTGAGTCATCTTCAGTGGTACTGCTGTCGTCGTCGTCGTCGTCGCCGCTGCGATCCCACAGCACATCGTCCTCCATGGAAAGCCCGCACTTCCTAAATGACCGCACCACGACATCGCGTGGAACGGCTGCCCAAGCGGAAATCACCCACCCGCACACAGCCGCCAGGGAGGCTCTCTTCACGCGCCCCATTGGCGCAAGTTCCCGCCCTTCTGCCGCCAGCCACTCGTTGTACTCACGCCGGAGCAAGTCCTTGAATGGCTTGTTAATGCCAACGTCTAGAGGCTGCAGCTGCCCCGTCAGACCGCCCGGAATCACCAGCATATCTGTATCTTCTTTTCGGAGTTCTGCCTTCACTTTCGCGGTAAGGTGGCCGCGAAATGAGTCCAGCACGAGGAGGTTCGTATTGCGATTTTTGAGGGATGCCCCTGGCTCAAATGCCACACTCGATGGTACCAATCAATGACTAAGTCGTCCTTCATAAAGCCTTTTTCGTTCACTCGCACAATCACACCTTTCGGAAACATTTCCTTTGGCATAGTTTTTCTTTTGAAGACGATGTACGGTCAGAGCTTTGTGCCATCTGCCAAGCATGATAGCATAACAGTGAACCGAAGTTTCTCGTTTCCTGTCGTGAGAAGCTTAACCTCGCGAGCTCCCCTCACGCTCACTGTTGTGTTGCTCGTCATGTCGAAGTAGATGGGAGTCTGGTCCGCATTGCCGATTTGGCCGAGCAGGTATCGCCGCGAGTCGCGGAGCTTGAGGTAGTCCCTATGGAAGGCGAGAACTTTCTCCTCGTAAGCAACAGGCAGCTTCTGGCATACACTAGTACGCCGACAAAGAGAGAAGCCAGCCCTCTTCATAAATTTTGAAGCCGAAGCCCTGCTGGCTTTGAAGTCTGTTCGGAGTATTCCAGCTTCCGCAGCAAAGACCCGGGCTTGTTGCGTGATCATTTCGCATGTCACTGGAAGGGACCGATCACGTATTTCGGTGACATACGCTGCAAGCTTGACCTCCAGCTCCAGAAAGCGTCCAGACTTCGGCCCGCGGAAACCTCTTCGCTTGGAGTCGCAATCGAAAATTTTGTCTCGCTGCTTCCACCACTCCCGCACCAACCGTTCAGAAACGTCGAACTTGCGGCCCGCCGCGCAGTTGTTGGTTTCTTTGGCGTAAATGATGGCCTCCCTCTTGAACGCTGCAGTGAATGAGCGCCGAATGCTTTTCGAACCTGGAGAGCTCATGGCGAAGCACGCGGCCGGCAGTCGAGTCAAAAGCACCACCAAACAAAGAGTGATCGGTGTCGGGGCGTCGGCTCTTCCAGCAAACATCGGCATTCCCCAGAAGCGCCGCTGTTACGTATTGCGCAACCAACTGAAATAGCGGCTCTTCCATCAGCTAGCGACACTCCCGGGCTCTGGCGCAGACTCCACAATTGGAACAGCGGGACAGCGGCCCTTCCCGCGAGTGAAATGAAATGAAATTGGTTTTGGGGGAAAAGAAGTGGCACAGTATTTGTCTCAAATATCGATGGAAACCCAGTTGTAAGGGAAGAGATAAAGGAGGGAGTGAAAGAAGAAAGGAAGAATGAGGTGCCGTAGTGAAGGGCTCCGGAATAATTTCGACCACCTGGGGATCTTTAACCTGCTGTACTGACATCACACAGCACACGGGCACCTTTGCGTTTCGCTTCCATCGAAACGCTGCCGCCGCGGTCGGGTTCTAACCCGGGTATCCTGTTCAGTTGCACTGAACCATCGCGGTGGGTAACGGTGTGCGCAGTAAAAACAAAAAATAAAAAATCCTGGCCAAAAAGCCCGCGGAATAACTGAATGCTACGCTTGGAGCCGTAGAGCAAACAAAAACTTCTAACATCGTAGTAGCGTCCCTGATAGATTGTTTTTCTTGCTTTTATTCTAACCCGGGTATCCTGTTCAGTTGCACTGAACCATCGCGGTGGGTAACGGTGTGCGCAGTAAAAACAAAAAATAAAAAATCCTGGCCAAAAAGCCCGCGGAATACCTGAATGCTACGCTTGGAGCCGTAGAGCAAACAAAAACTTCTAACATCGTAGTAGCGTCCCTGATAGATTGTTTTTCTTGCTTTTATTGGCAGTTGAAGGTTTCGTTTCGATTGTAAGTCGACCTCCCCACTTCGGAATTTTAAATATAAAAAAAAGGGTCGACTTACAATCGTGTAAGTACGGTATTTACCCAATTTAACGCGCACCTTTTCTCAGGGAAAATAGGTCTTGTAATCGCATGCGCGTTAGATTGAGGTACAAACTGGCTTGTGGTGTAGTAGGGTACAAGTTTTTTTTTTTTTTGTCATGTAAATTGGGTGCGTGTTAGAATCGAGTGGTGTCATATAATTTCTCATTGCATATAGCTTACATGTGCTAGTCAAATTGGAGGCTAGCTTGTGACAGGGATTCGAACCAAGGACATAAGCACCTTCAATTGTATGCCTTCCCAGACTTTCGTATCAAAATTGTGATGCCACCATTCGTCATACAGCATTCCAGGTAGTGTCATAGGTGCCCACGGACAGTAATGCTTTTGCATTCTTTCACATTAGGATCTGATGAGTCAATTAGGTTAGCCAGGATATTGGGTTTTGGTAACATGCTTCTTTTGTTAGTGAATAGGTAGGAGAGGGATGCCTTTGCATCTTCATGGCTGGTATGCACCTGTTGCTATGGGGTACACTGAACAACTTGTTTTCTGACAAGGTCATAAATGTATATGTCCTTCCCTGCTGCTGCTAGTTTGCTGTAGCGAAGAGTGGTGCGGAAGCTTTGTTCCTTTTAAAATTTGATCAGGTTTTTCCGGGCTAAGCGGGGTGGCTGGTGAAAGGTCTTGAGCAACATTAATTTTAGATGTTTATTATCCCTACTAGTGGTGAGTAGTTTTTCTTTAAAATGGGCAAACTTCACTAGAGTTTGTCTCATTTTGTTTGGCACGAAGGAACCAAGCCTGTGGGCACGCTGTATGCCCCTCGCTTGAACGGGCAATTTAAGGTGTTCTTTTGAAAAGGTGTTCACCTTTTCCACAGAATTTTCTCAACATTTTTGTACTCATCGTCCACCTTATAGAACACCAATTTGTTTTGCCTCTGCAAGCGTATGAACACTATTATATCTGCTTTAATTCTCAGAGATTGGTATTTCTCTCCCATTATGGTTAGTCTTTCTTTTGTATCCTATTTTATCATTTTCAGTCAGCTTTTATGACTATTTCTTTTTTTTATATCCTGCAGCATTTTATCGTCTTCAGTCTGCTTTTCATGACTATTGCTAACTTCGTCCAGTAATGTCGTCTGTCCGGTTTTCGTTCTTCCAAGGCCGTCACTGCCAGAGGCACAAGTGTTAGGCCCTGGGTTTAGCTCTAAAATGCCTGTATAGCACATACACAGTCGCAAGCAATGGTAAATGCTGCATGTGGGCTTGACAGCACAAAAAGACCGTGGTAGCATGTGCACTTAATGAATAAAGAACAACGGTTTGTTATCAGCACAAAGAACAGCAATGTGCGGTGGCCTTGCAGGAGGTAATGCTGTCTTCAAAACAAAAATTAAAAATCCAGCAGACAAAAATGTAAAAGGTAGTTTAGTTCTAAACACTTAGTTTGTTCTGGTTGCACTCTGCGTTGAATGAGGTGGCCACACATAAAGTGGTTGATGTGCTGATGGCAGCAATGTAATTCCTGCTGAAGCATTGAGGAAGTCGGAAAATGGCACTTTTTTCGGTGTATGCATGGTTTTACGTTGATGGGAGTGTGTTACGGTTACAAAAGTTGCCACTGTCCTTACATGCAGTTTTAAAATCTAATCAACCAGTGGAGAGCTTTGGGGAGGTTAAACAGTGTGAGCAGATAGTGCTTGACAAGGAGCTGTACCCTCCATATTTGCAATGGTGCATCTGAATTGGTGGAGCACTACCTGAAAACACATCATCATGGTACTTAATCCAGCAATATCATTGTGTCACTGTACTCCTAGTTCTAGCCCTAGAATTTTCTCCTGTGACAGACTATAACTGGTACTGAATAGCCAGCTGATTGTGGCATGCATGTCAACGATCCTGGCCTTTTTCGATTGAAATCAAATTCCAGAAAATGAATTTAGCATACTTTTATTGATGTTTCTTGGTTTAAATTGTCCTACCTCTAGCAATAGCATACTGACACCCTAATTAATCAGATTTTGCTTTAGCAGCGCCACTTGACTTGTTATAGCTGGTGCTGCTCCCTGTCTCAATTCTTTCTCTGTCATTGATTTCATTTTCACCTAAGGCAGCAGTGTTGGGATGTTGTATGAGTGCAGTGGTTGGACATACCTAGAGAGAGAGAGATTAAACTGTATTTTCCAACGGATAAGGTGATCTACCCACCCCCGACACACAGGTCAGGTCAGATGCAGGCTGGGAGGTCTTGGGTCCCAGCAGCCTTTTCAGCCAGTTGTACGAGCAGGAGCTGGAGCTCAGGGTCCGAGCTGCGCAGCAAGGTCTCCCAGGTGTCTCTACTGTCTATATTGTGCGTCCCCCCGGGAGAGGACGGGCATTCCCATATTGTGTGGTCGAGGGTCCCTCTCGCGCCAAAAATATTGCATTTATTGCTCCTGACCTCGGGGAATATGTGGTTCACCATAACCGGGTGCGGGTATGTATAAGTTTGCAGTCGCCTCCACGCAACTGCTTGTCTGTTGTCTAATTTCGGATCTGGCAGGGGTACCAGTCTACACTCCAATCTATAATGCTGCGTGATCTCCGCATATTTTAGCATGCGCTCTCCGCTCCCTCGGTCATTGAGGGGCCCTGTAGCGACTCGGCAATAGAGATCTCGAGCCAGCTCGTAGGCCGCCTTGTTGCCGGGGACGGCTTCGTGCGCCGGAGTGCAAATTATTTGAATTTTCCTATCCAACTTTCTCTGGCTGAGGATTCTGGCCGCTAAGGGTGAGATCCTTCCCTTGCTAAAATTTTGTATGGCAGTTTTGCTGTCACTGATGACAAACTTCGCTTTTGTTCCAACGCAAGCTAGCGCAATCGCAGTTTCCTCGGCAACTTCTATGCTCCGTTTGTGCAAAGTGGCAGCTGTCATGGGGTTGCCCTGGCCGCTGACAACCGTTGCCACCGTAAAACCGCCACCACCTCCCGCCGCGTCTACATAGGCCACCTCATGTTCTGAAATTTTGCCGAATCTAATTTCTAATACCTCGGCTCGTTTTTGCCTCCTGTGTTTGTTATATTCCGGGTGCATGCTTTTTGGCAGGGGGGGAATCATCAGATTTTGTCTGACTTCCCTATCTACCTCCACCTTTTGCATGGGACCTGTATCCAGTTTTATTCCAACTTTGGCCAGAATGGCTCTTCCTGTCCTCGTGGTGCTAAGTCTCTCAATTTGAGAGGTTCGCACCACCTCCACCAATTCTGCCCATGTGTTGTACCCCTAAAGCCATTAGTCTCTCTGTGGATGTGCACACAGGCAGACCCAGTGCTCTTTTTACGCATTTTCTCATTAGAGACTCAATCTTCTCTTTTTCCACCGCTTTCAAATCTAGATACGGTGTTGCGTAGCTCACCCGGCTGAAGATGTACGCCTGTACCGGTTTACTCAAATTTCTTTCCTTCCACCCTCGTCCCCTGCTGGCCACCTGCCTAATTAGGCTCAGGGTCTGCATCGCGTGATTCTCCGGCCTTCTGATAGTCTCGTCATTATGCCCGTGTGACTGGAGAATCAGGCCCAAGATTCTGATTTGCTTGACTTCTGGTACCTCCTTACCTGCCACTTTAATTTTGATCTCCGACGGTGGCTTGCACCTTAGGTGCTTCGGATTATATATAAATAATTCTGATTTCCGCGGCGAGCACGCTAGGCCTCTCTCAGCCGCGTACTCGACTATGATGTCGGTGGCGGCCTGGAGCAGGTTTTCGACGGCCGAATCACTTCCTCGGTTGACCCAAAGGGTGATATCATCCGCATATATACTAAATTTTAATCCCTCAAGTTCTGCCGATTGCTCGGGGAGCTCTCTCATAGCCACGTTGAAGAGTAGGGGAGACAAGACCAATCCCTAGGGCGTACCCTTACTCCCTAGCTCAATTGTAAGGGATTTCAGTGTGTGGAACTTCATGTAGGCAGTTCTGCCCGTCAGGAAGTCCTTGATGTACCAATATGTCCTGGTACCTACATTAACCTTGTTCAGCCCTTCCAGGACCGCCTCATGCTTCACGTTGTCGAAAGCCTTCGTGAGGTCCAGCCCCAAAAGGGCTTTCGTATTATTAGACCTTGAGTCTATTATGTCATGTTTGATTTGGATCATGACGTTTTGCGTACCAAGTGAGGTCGGTACCCGACCATCTCATGTGGCCACAGATCGCCCTGCTCCATGTAGCTAATCAGTCTGGTCTGGACAACGTGCTCCATCAATTTCCCAGTGCATGAAGTTAAGGAAATCGGTCGCAAATTTGCCAATTGAGGAGGCTTCCCTGGTTTCGGTATGAAAATAATGCTTGCCGTCTTCCACTGTTGTGGGAGCTCGCCTTTTTCTCAACATCCCTGCATGTACTCCGTTAGATACCTAATGGAGTCATCGTCTAGGTTTCTGAGCATTTTGTTCGTTACCCTGTCAGGGCCAGGAGCCGACCTCGTTTTAAGTCTTACAATCTCTGCCCTTACTTCCGCTTCTGTGATGGGGGCACCCAGTGCCTCGTTAGGTGCTCCACCATAGTTGGGAAGTGGAGTTCGCGAAGTTTCCCCCACGCTCCATTTCTGCTTTTTGAGACGACGCTCCATGCTTTGCTTAGCTTCCCACATATGCAGAAGACTGCTGTCTGCAATCTCCGGGGTGTTATCCCCTTCTAGCGTTTTTGTAGCCTCTCTAATGTCCGATTTGAGTGTCCTCGCCCATTCCTCGATGTTTCCGATAAGCTTCAGTTCCTGAGCCCTTCTGATATCTCTAAATTGATCCCACTCAACGACGGCCGGCGCGCGAGCCCTGCGCGTTATAAGGCCTCCTTTCAGTATGGAAACAATTATGTAGTGGTCGCTGCCGAAATTTTGATCCGAATTATGCCATTCTAAACCTTTTACATGTTTCGAGAATGTCAGATCTGGAAATGTATCCTTACTAACGCTATTGCCCACCCTCGTTGGACTTGCGGGGTCCGTTGTCAGGGTGAGTCCTAGGTCATGCGTATCCTCCCACAGCTGTCTGCCTTTTGGGCATTACTGCGTGTACCCCCATTCCTGGCGATGTGCATTAAAGTCCCCCACTATCAACAGTGGCGGGGTGCTTGAAATTTTGAGAGGCTTGGGAAACAGAGCCCTGAACCTCAACTTCCTTTGCCTGGGTGAGCTGTATAAATTTCAAAGGAATAGACTACAGTCCTGTTTTCCGGTTAAAATTTCGACAAACACGTTCTCGATCTCTCTCGACTCTAGATCGTGTTCAATAGCCGCGTTATTTCTTTTCACGAGCGCTGTGACCAAGGATTTTTCCCGCCTGCCACTATGAAATGCCTGATAGCCTGACAATTTTGTGGGGCCCCCAGTTTCCTGGAGAGCAATTGCCAATGGAGTGTCGTATAATAGTGGACGGTACTGTTGCAGAATCGGCTGCTTGCACTGGAAGCCGCGACAGTTCCACTGCCAGATTTGATTTTCATTTGTGTGCCTAGCCATTTTGCAGTTGCGAGACGATCTGTGCCATACTCTGTTGCCACCCGTTTATGGCGGCCATCTCATTCCTTAACCTTTGGCATTCCTCGGCCTGTTTCTGAACAGCCTCGAGGACAGCTTGAATTTGGATGTTGATATGGTTCATAAATTAATTCATCTTGGCATCTAACCTTTCCAAATTTTCAATCCTTTTCTCCATAGCCTGAATAGGGTCGTTGTCTTGAATTTTGCGTTTCACCGGTAGCGGGAGGGACGTCTCTGTGACCATCTTGTCGTCTCCCTGCGGCTGTTGACGTGCCGCTGGGGAGGTCGTTTTTCTGATGGGTTGTTGCGGAGGAGGGGTTGCCTGCGTCTGTAGTTTCTTTAGGTTTTAGGTTTCGGACCGTTGCGATTCGACTATCCCTGTTAATTTTTCGACCGTTTGCTTTAATTTCTCAATTTCCTCGCCCCGTTTATCTCAGTGATTACTTTCCTGGGAGACCTTCCCCGCAAAACCCACACCCTTACACTCCTCGCTCCTACCTTGTCTCCGTGGGTTGGCAGGATCCCTTGAGCTCTAGCACCCCCTGGACTGGCTCCTGGCACGGGAATCGGAGCGTCGTATGGGCGGCGGCGGTGGTCTGCCTTGATTCGTTTCCAGTTTCAGGAAAGAGTCCTCGTCGTGGAATTTGAAGTCTTCTCTCCCTCCGGGTTCGCGTTGTTGACTCTGATGTCCCCCATCAGTCGTCGCTGCTTGCTTCATCTTCTCCCACTGGCACTTCTTGACTTCGTAGGGAGTGCAGAAAAGTTCACAACACTTGGGGTCTCCGAGTGCGTGGCCTTTGCCACACAGCTGGCATTTGAGCTCGCATTTGTGTTCACGTGACGGGTTCTCGAGGCCGCAGCCACGGCACTTGATGTTCTCGGGATCCGGGCACACGTCTTCCCGATGCATGAGACGGCCACAGGCAACGCAAACTTCGTATTTTTCGCGGTACAGCTGGCACCTGTGCGGCGCCCCGTTGAGATAAATCCATCTTGGCACTTCTTTCTCCTGGAAGAGAATGAAGATCGAATTGGAGACTTTGCCCAGCCTGCGGACACCTTGAATCTCGGGGTTATCCTTGTGGTCTAGGTGGTACAAAATTTCTTCGATCGAGTATTCGAGCGGAACCCCGTGGATGACTCCCGTGCCACAGTACTTGGGGGTGGCCACGTAGGCGGAAGTCTCCACTTTTTTGCCGTCGAACTGGAGGTGTTTTAAACTCGCATACTTGAGCTTCCTCTCTGCACTCATAATGATGACGAGAATCGAGTGCTGCTTCATATTTTGAGTTATTATATCCTCCTTCTCTTCGCGTGGTTTGATCCCCGCCAACATTTTGATGATGTCTGTGAGATGTGCCGTTGCATATTTGGTAAGCTTAAGTAGGCCGCCACGTGGTCGGAGAACAATTTTCTTGGCGCCGTCTGGAATATGCGTCTGCTGACGCTCGATTGACTTGGCCACCAATTTCCTACCTGCTTGCCTCTCTTGTGCTCGCTGTTTCGCAGTTTTCAGCCCGCTCTTCTCTAGCAGCACGTATCTTCCTCCTTCGCTTGCGAACCACTGTCCTGGTGCTGAGAGTTCTTTGGACGTAATCGTGGTTCCTTCCACAATATCCATGATTCACAGCTTTTGCCGGTGGGGACACCGCGGGGACGTGGGCCTGGTCGGTTGTGGTAGGCTTAGTGCCGTTAAGCTCAACTCACCTACGTGCTGCGTCGAACACACAAAGTACAAAAATTGCGAAAATAAAGTCCCACTTGCCGGAAAAACGGTATCCTCGTGGTCCTCTGATATTCCGCCGTCGATTGCGCACAAAAGCCAGGAAAGCAAGATTGAAAGACTGCCGGAAAAGGCCAAAATTAGCGGAGCCCATGTGAAGCGCGTCCGCTCGCTTCCCACTGAACGCCCCGCTCGGACATGCCTACTTAAAAAAGTGGTATGAAAAACGTTGAACAGAGTTCACGGTCAGCAAGTATGTTCCACAATCTGCATAAATACTATGAGTGGACACCCAAGCACATGCCCCTGCGCAGTAGTGTGCTGTCTGATTTGGAAAGTTATGCAGTGCTCAGTGGGTTCCAGGCTTGCGGGTTATTCAGCATTACTGATTCATACGGCCATATTCATGCCATGATCACATGTGCTTGCATGCCTGCATCTGTGTCAGCTCCAGGTTTCACTGTGCATTTAAGTGTGACCAGTACCAACCTGGCATCATTTATTGTACCATAGGTAGCAAAATTGAGGTAGCTCTTTGTTACAGGTGATTGCCATGATTGTTTTCTTCCTTTGTATGGATGCAGGAGCTCTTCAAGGACATGATCCAGGCAGCAGGCTTCAAGGAGGTCACCTATGAAAATCTAATGAATGGAGTTGCAGCAATTCACTCTGGCTTCAAGCTCTGAGCAACTAAGCTGGCAGCCCTGTGCGTTCACTGTGCGTTATGGTGAAAGTGAAATTCACTGTGTGTTATGGTGAAAGTGAAATTCACTGTGTGTTATGGTGTGTTCACTGTGTGTTATGGTGAAACATTGGTGCTCTACACCATGATTTCTACTTAATTATAAAATGCTGGTCACATATAAGGGCATTGCACTTTCTTTCTAGTTCATTTTGTGGCCTGTTTTGCTTAACAGGGCACTTAGCATTGACACCTGCTTGATTCTTCAGATAGAAATTGAAAATGGCAGTTGTTTACAAACAGAGGCGAGGAAAAATCATGTTGTTATTCAAACTGCTGCTGTCATCTTCTAGGATAGAGTGAGCAGCCCTACTAGTCTTTGTTTTATAACTGTTGTGTCATTCTTTCCTCACAAATGGGGACATTGGTGCACTTAGCTAGCTGGTTAACTTTATAGTGACTGAAGTTAGCAGCAAAATTCATCTGTTCATACTGGACTGATCATGAGAGCATTAATACCAAGGGCAGCATATCGCAGTCTCTATGGGAGTCTTGAGTGTATCCAACGGAACATATATAGAAACAGGATGCAGGTTGTATAGCACATGGGGTTAGTGTTTGGTGTTAGCATGCATATTTATAAAGAAGGTTGCATGCGTGCCATGCACTGTCGTTATTGAAACTGAATTCAAATGCCTAGAAAGACGCACTGCCAATAGTTTATTTGAGACCTGCACTTTGGCCAGCCTTCTTCGGCTCAAGTCATGCATGTATCGCATCAGTACACGGATGCGTGTTGTCATGTGGACATGCCCTCTGCCGCTTCTGGAGAAATATGTCTGTGTCTTAATTAGAAATCATTAAAGAATAGTTGCAATATGAATATAAAAAGGAGGTACCAGAAATGGCAGTAAAAGCATGCAGTATTGCTGTAAGGCTGTGCAGATTGTGCTTTTAGCAACAAGATTAAATCCAAACTGAATAATGGTACTACAGAATTGAATTCAACATGAAGAAATGTTTTGCAGTTGAAGTCCTTGTAGCACGTGTCTTATTTCGATGTTTACTGTGATAACAAAGAAGAAAAACTGGTGGCAGATGTGAGTTTATTTACCAATTCAAATATAAACTTACTGTGATATGACTTCGGCAGTTGAAAAAATGCTTTGATAATGTGAATGCTGTGACTTGATTAGCTAGTGCCATTGCAACAAGAAACCAAGGGGGAATCCAAGGTTAGTTGGGATCAGTGAAGCATAAATCGAGTACTGCTGAAATGTACTGCAACCAAAATGCTTGGTTGGAATTATGCTTATGCTTTATGCCTGCCTGTACATTTAAGTACTACAAAATGAAGTTTCTGAGAAAAATGTTTTTTGAAGAACTGTTTTGGTGAGCGGGTTTTATAAGCACAAAGCACAAAATTCTTATGCATTCCAGAGAAGATCTTACAGTAGGAACGTTAAATATGTTTGAACCGCACTATTTGAAGTGACCAAATGAAATGAACAGTGTGGAAAATACACCGTAGAAGTTTTAATGCGCATTTCGGAGTGGAAGCTGCACGCTTCTTTCTCGTAAAAATGGTGCCTCAACCGTAAGTTTACTTTGTCATGACGAGAAGCTGCTTTGTTCTGTTGTTGGTCAGTGACCATTATCTGGGTGGGATGAGGGTTAGCATGCTCGACAGTGGTGCTGTGGGGACATGTGCTCTGATTGGGCCTGGCCCCCTCATTGATTTTGCAGAGAGAAGAAAGAGGAGGTGTGCAGCTCTTGCTGCCACCCTTTCCTCCCCTGAGGGCAGTGAAAAGTCCATGAGCTTTCTTAACTCTCCTTACTGCGAAAAGACCGATTTTGAGTGTTTTAAAATAAACATTATTTCTTTAGGAAGTGCCAAATGCACTGTGCATTGTAAGGCATTAAACTATATTTTATTAGTTATACTTTGGAACGAAAAAAACGCCAGTTGTGTGGGTGCAAAAATTTTAGAAAATTATTGGTTAAATATGCTGATAGCACAAAAAAACAATACAAGCAAAACAAAAGGAAGCCCCTGCACTGAGCCAGGCATTGATTGCAAAAAAAATTGAAATTACAAAATGTTGCTCTTGTTCTTAGCTACCGTTATTGTCATTTTCAGCTGCATACATAACACCGCACTTTCTATGGCCTTTCAGGGTGGGGAATGCGACTGCTGTGCCACTAGAGAAAGCAGTCGCATGAGGATGTCAAGTGGAGATAGATCTGGGATGTGCTGCACACTGCGCTTGTTCCGAGCGCTGCTCTTGTTTTTTATAGCAGAGCTTGCAGTTCCTTCTTTTCTCCATTTTTTTTTTCAGTTGGCAGTGAATGGGTTCTATCAGTTAAAAGGGGGCATGGCCTTCGTTGATATCATCATAATCAAGATTCTGCTGACGCATTTGGTAAAATACCTTAGCGATGTGTTACGAAGACTCTAAAGCACCAAACAAAATCACTCTCATCATTTACAAATCAGATGCATTGCTTTAAATTCAGCGTGAATGGTAAAATGAAATGCTCAAAAGCACACGCTGATATCCCCGGCCTCTCGCTATCAGTCTCACTATCAGAACTGAAATCCGATCATTCCACATCGTTGTCGAAGTCACTACTTCTGCTCTAAAAAAAAATAAGACTGCATCAGAGCCAACTAAAGTGCTCGGTCTAGCCTTTCACCTTTCAGGAGCATACAACGAACTGGATGCCATGATCGCTGACCGGCGGACTATGTCCGGTCAAAATTTCATATTTCACATCGCCTCCTTGCATTGAAAATGATAAAAACAAAACTGAAATCAAAGAGTTGGCATTATAGAAGCAAACTAGATGATGCAGCTTGTCCAAGAGCACAGACTCGAATTTTTGACGGCACGGTTAAAATGTCGGTCATATACGACCGATGACCTGTGGCATGGTAGCGAAAGAGTTAAGCAGAAATGCTGTAGTTAGGAGTTCAGTGAGGTTTCATCTGGTTAAGTGTCGTAATGGAAATGAATAATTGTGATCACTGACTGAGTCGAAGGTGATCGAATTGGCTTTTTGGAGTCCAAATGGGTTCCTTCCTTGCAGTTAAACAGGCAGGGAATAGACTTCTATTTAAATGCAGGTGATATGACCCATACAAAGTGTAATTTGCTAGCACAACATCAAAGGAATTCTATCAGTCTATGGAAATCCATGTCCTGGCATTGTCCTGTGTTCTTGAACAACTTTCACCTATAGTAATAATAATTGTTTATGTGTATCCAGATCTCCCGAAGCGAAACAAGAGCTTGAAGGGCAGAGCTTGGCACACATGCACAGTTACTGAAAGTGTGGTTTGAAACAATGCACAACATCGTCAAGACAGATGAGAAAAACTTTTTTTTACATGTTTTCAGCTATTAAGGCTCTAGGCAAGGTGTGCAAAACCAAAGGAACGTAATATTCATGAATGTGGTCTTGATACCTAGGCTCCGTTTCATACATCAGGTGCAACGCTGTGAAGGGTACCGGAGTAGTCCGCATGGAAATAATGAAGGGAGGCATATTGCTCCGCGCTTGTTTTGTCGCCAAGTGGTCTAAGGCACGAGACACCGAGAGCGTGTCGTCAACAGTAAGAGCGCATTTAATCAAGCTTGTGATAATTGTATGATAAGTCTGCAGGCAAAGCATTTACTAGTTTTCGTTCACCATAAGGAACACACTACTTTCTGATTGCATAATGTTGGGAGCGCAAACAAGAGCACTAGCTTTGACAGCATTGTGCGTGATGTATGAAACTGAGTATAGTGCGCACGAGAAGAATCTGGCATTTGCAGATACTACTTGAGCACACATGTAGAGCAGTCTCTAGGTGTGCCATATGGCACAGATTTAAAAATACTCTAAAATTGAATTGACTTTTGTGTGTCAAATGCTACCACAAAAATAGAAGCAATATATGTGAAACTGCACCATACTGTAAGCTATGGCATGATCAATTTGCTTGCAAATTTGAAAAAAACACAGAAATTTTGAGTGCAATGAACGAGTGAGTTTGCATAGTTCGGCACAAAAACGTGCCAAATGGATATTTTATGACAGTTCGGCATCCAAAATATTCTGAAATATTTTACAGTAGGTGCGTATTGAATACCTGAACACTTGCATGTAAAGAAGGTAGATGAGTGTAGAAAAAAATGGCCGAACAGCAGGAATGGATTTCTATGCATTGCAGAAGCAAAAAAGCTTAGTCTTCGAACTTTTGACCTTAATCATGCGTCTATTTACCAGTCCATTAATTGTTGTGAGTCGTCTCAATGGTTAAAGGCAACTACTGTTGTGGTGCAAGAGCTATTTTTTTTTTATAAATAGATAGTTATTCCTCTTTCTCTCAAAGGTTAAGAATTGCCTGATCAAAATTAGCATGTTGATATATCAAAAGCGAGTCATCAGCATACTGAAGCACTCTACAGTGAGGAAGTGTGCTTTGTAAGTCATTAACACAAAACTAAATAGAACTGGTGCTAAGATAGAATCTTGAGACACTCCATATTGAATTGGAAGGGCACCTCTTTGAGTTTTACCCAGTACTACCATCCTAGTTCGGTTGCAAAGGTAATTTATAATGAGATACAACTGGTCTTGTAATACATATAGCGTGGTTTACCTTGCTAGTTTCAGTACCAAGTTCTTTATTCACATCATAGACATGGGCGAGCCTGACAAAAATTGAAAGTGACACCAAGATGAGTTATGAATATTTTTGGCTCATTCAGGAACATACAGTAAACCAAAACCAATTTGCTTGTTATGTGTTTGGGAGAATCGCCCTAGGTGAAGTAGATTTTACTCAAGGAGTAATTTACTCATTTGCATCCACCTGAGTGCAGCCATACAGCCCTGGATCAGGACAAATTTTTCTTCTATCGCAAAGATTTCGAGATAGCTACATAGCCTTCCTTTGTAGCCATGTGGCTGTGCTAAGACAGTCAGCAATTGCTCCCTTGATTGTCTGGTCAGTTTTTGAGAAAACAAGGCTCACTGATTCGTTATTTTATTAAAGAGACTTTCACTGATTTATCACTTTCAGAAATAAAAGCGTGGTATTCGCCAACTTTGGTCATAAGTATTAATGTGTACTACCTGCCACTACTTGAAAGGCAGTGTTGCTTTTTTTTTTGTACTAATTACCTCTGAATCATTATTAAATATAATAGAGTGGGGTGTCTTTTCATCGCAGTGATCAATTCTAACGATTCCTTGATTTTGTGTATGGTTAGTGAATTTTTGGAACTTGACAGCCAATTATTTAATTCTGATATTATTGATCGAATCAGACATTATCTTTCTTATGGATTGGTGTTACGGTGGCAGTTTTAACCCATTTGCTGCCAAAGCCAGTGAATCGTTAGGAGCGAGCACGGTGGCAGTATTGCCAAAGTCGGCGAAACAACGGGTGTTTGTTTTTTTGTGGTTCATAAAGCTATTAGATGGCGTTGCATGTATAGTTGTTAAAAAATATTTGTATATTCTGTCAACAGGTGGCAGCACTTCACCGTGTTAGGAAACTTTTTTGTTGTTTTATTCATCGCTGTCATGTCCAAAAAAATGGCAGTCTGCAGAGGTGGACATGGTCTTTCCGATGCTGAAATTTGGGACATTCTGTTTGGTACCGATAGTGAGGACAAGTTTGATGGCATGAGTGATTCTTGTGAGCCATCATCCGAGGATGATAGCAGCTCGGACAACTGTTCCGAGCTATAACTATGAAAAGACAGCCCTCGTATATGCTATATGCTGAAAGCATTTAAAACTGCATACTCTCCTAAGGAGTGCCTTGCTGTGGATGAGAGCTTGGTGAAATTCCGTGGATGCTTGCCATACGTGCAGTTCAATCCATCGAAGCATGCATGTTTCGGTGCCAAATTTTACAAGCTCTGTGAGTGTAGCTACTGCCTGAATTTTTTAATGTGCACAGACCAAAGCACAAAGTCAGATGCGACCTTTTCAATGCTATGTAGAGAAGCCGTCATCATTGACCTCATCGGCGATGGGCTTGATGATGGCCGCACCATTTGCTTGGACAGTTGGTATTCTTCACCCCAATTGTTCTTGGCTATCGAAAATGGTGGCTCCAATGCTATGGGAACAGTGCAAGTCAACAGAAAGAGTTCTGAGGACTGCGCCTAAGGAAGGGTCAATGTGAGACTTTGTCCTCACATGGTCATGGCAATTCAGTAGCAGGACTGAAAGCCTGTCACTGCGATGTCATCTTGCAACAATGCAGTGGAAATCACTGACACCGGAAAAAAGTGGCACAAGGATAATGAGCCAGCCGCAAAACCTCAGGTTATAATGGAATATAACGAGGTCATGGGAGACGTTGATTGCCAAGATCAGCAGTTGGCATCATTTCACATTATGCTGCGGTACACCAGAGGATATAAGAAAGTATTTTTTTTATATCCTTGACATAGCACTGTATAATGCTACGTACTGCAAGCAAAGAAATGGGGGAAAAAGGACTCTATATGGATTGGAAAATCTGCCTTGCTGAGCAAATCATCACGGAAACAGCAGCTCTCTGCTGCTGCAGACGAGGAGTGCAGTCTGCCAGACCATCTCCCATGTTCTTGGAGGCTACAGAATGGGCTCTTTTTTTCCACGCCAGATTCCGCCGAATCCCGTGAAACAAAATCTCTCAAGGCAATGCTAAGTGTGCTAGGTGAAAGGGAAAAAAAGGGAGAGGCGGTGGGAGTGCGAGAAGTGTGAAGTCGCACTACACATGCCCGAATGCTTTAAAGGGACACTGAGGACAACTCTATCATTTTTTTTTTTTTGTTAGCAAAATCTGATACTTCGGCATTTCATGGCTTTGTTGCCGCTTGTCCGGGTGCGAAAGATGCATGTATTTCAAAGAAATTTGGATTCGAAGTTGAGAAAGTTTTTCCCGCCGCTCTGATTCAAACTCGAGAACTCTTATGACGACTCGGAGAACTCTTATGACGTCACAGAACGGAGTGACATGATACGTGACGTAAACGCAGACTCCGTGATTTCTGACGGCTAGCGGTGCAGTGCGCAACCTTCCTTTGCCAGCCTCAGAGATTCGTGGCTTCCATGAAGTAAGGAAAATTCCTCCAAGGTGGCGCCTCTTGTCATAGGAAGTCATCACGCTTGTACTTGCGAGATTGGCCTGTGGCGGCAACACCTGTATTTTGGTTCTTGCTATTTTCTACATTACAAGAGCTTTGTTTTCAGTAAGAGTGGCGTTTTTGTGATCAGGAGCTGCTATTCTATCGATACAAGCAAACTTCAATTTCTCCTCAGTGTCCCTTTAAGCATTTTCACTCTACGAAAAACCTGTAAATCTCAAAAGAGTTCCAAAACAGAACTGTGGGATTCTAGGTTCAAATAAAGTTGTTTTTCTTTTTTTCAGAATCTCAACTTTAATTTTTGCTGCAATGGCTTCCAACAGAAGCAATAGCACGATGAAGTGTACCTCTGGAAGGCTGAAAACGGGTGGTATAGGAGGCCCGGTCATGCGCGCTATGCGCAGCAGTGAATAAGTTAATGTCTATGGTACTCTTGAAGTCGTGAGGAGTCGTGAAGCCTTCTGAGAAGTTTTTTAGCAGACCTTTGTTGAGGTAGTGTGGGTGTGAAAATAAATCACAAGTAAAGGAAAGTTAACGAAACCCTTCCTGTAATGTTAATGTATACCTGTGACTGCGCCTTCTGCCATCTTCATTGCTTGAAATTCCTTCTTTACTCCATCCTTTATTATGGCTGGGACTGCCATTTTTGTGACACTGCTGTAAACTCGCCAGCCTGGCTGGGAACTGTGCAGCAGATACCATAGCTCAAGGATACACTAACCAAGCTGCGGAGGACCCATTAGAACCCAGGCCAGCAGTTTCAATGCATTATGGTATCTTGGAACAACACTGAGGGCGGAGGATGGCCCTACCCCCACCTCACAGCTAGCCGACAAAAGAACAGGCAACCGCTTGGAAGCTGCTACAGACAAACACTAATTTACACATTCTCTGCAATAGTCACCCAACAGCCTTTAGGGCTGCCTGCCCGCTGTGTGGCGAGGTAGCCACACTATATAATACCTCGTGGGGTGTCGTGGGGTCAAGACCGTGTGACCATGTGGGCCTTGGAGTAGGATGGAGGAGGGAGCGGTGTTCTGTCGTGTGGTGCTTAGTGCAGCTGGTGCTATTTTACAGTGAAGCTGCCAGGGGCTCACTTGTGGCGTGAGTGTTGTCATCATCCAAGGTGTGGAGTTCCTTTTCTCTCTAACTGCATCTGAAGTTGCTAGTGACGTCTTTTAGGTTACTTCATCCATCCAGCTTCTATTCATGTCTGATTTCCTTCACGTTGTTTTCAGGTATCCTTCATTGCTTGGTGTTTCATCAGTCATGCTTCTGTTACTGCAATAACTGTGCAGTGCACTTCCTGCAGGGTAAATGGTGTTACCATAATGTGTCGTGGTGACTGAAAACTCCTACAGTCAGCTGATGGCCAAATGAGAATGTTACTCAGGTAGGCCAGAGTTGTGGGTGTTCTCTAGACTGTGTTCTATGGGGTCAAGATCATGTGACCTTGTGGGCCTTGGAGTAGGATGGAGGAGGGAGCGGTGTTATGTCGTGTGGTGCTTAGTACAGCTAGTGCTATTTTACAGTGAAGCTGCTAGGGGCTCACTTGTGGCATGAGTGTCGTCATCATCGGTATAACGCATTACTTGATCAGTGATGGCACCAGAGCAAGTAGCGGTCAAAGCACGCTCTGCACCAGTGTTCATGATGTCTCTTAATTGCATTACAAATAGCAAATGCACAAACATCTGTGCTGGTCAAACAAATTAATGAGAAAGCCTAATCGTGGAGGCATTTTCTGCTCCATAATTTTCTCCCCCAGAGGAGTAACAAAAAGTCTGGAAGCTCTTTATGTTGCATTCCATTGCATCACTTTTTTTTCAGTTTGCCAACCACATTTAAATGGTTAGTAAGCCAGTTTTTAAATTATTAGGGATTTAAAATGGCACGGAACCATTAGTAGTGGCCTTTTCTGCACACCAAGCATAAAAGGTTTGCACGGTTAAGTGCACTTGCAAGGTTTTTATTGCAGTAAGCATTGGAGGTGAAATGCATTTGCGAAGAAAGTTTACTTTAATGCCTTGCAGACAATATCTGCAAGTACTGATTCTAATAACATACTGCTGGTGTATTGATCTCATTCATTTTGTAGAGTTTCCTTGCACAAGGGGAGAGACTAGAATATAGGTTTTGTGGAGTCCTGTGCAGCAGCAGTGCACATTGCATCTACAAATTGGAGAAGTGTGATGTAAAAAGGAACTTTTGCAAGCATAAGAAAGCACCTCCCTTGTATGATGGTTGTTCTCTCTGGAAAGCATTCAGTTGTCCAGCTAAACTCGTGTGGCTTCTAGCACCTGCCACCAAGTTGAAGTGAAAACAGCATCTGGAGAACTCAATACCTATATATTTTAGACCAGAATTACTTCAATAACTTTGAAGACTTTCACATTGTGTGAGGGAAAATGTTCTTATAAGCTTTTTGATGTGCACTAAACAGTGCAAGTTTTATTTCCAATGCAACACAGACTGTTTTACAGCGAAAGCTGAAATAGTTTTGTACAAGTCATTTAGGAGAAGCAATCTAGTAGGCACGACGGCAGCCGTGTAATACGTTCTGTGTAACACGTTAGGTAGACATCACCGCCACGTGCCTCAAAGCACGAATGAGGTATCCACTGACCCAGTGAGCCATTTGTGCACCTTTCTGTTCCTCAAAACCAACAGAAAGTCTGGATTGTGAATAAGACAACACTGAGAACTAAATAAATGCATTTTTTTAATTGTACATGTTTGCAAGCACTATAGGAAATTCTTTTAAAATCATGCTCAAAAAACAAAAACGCAAATTTTTTTTCATTGTCTTGGCAAGCACTTATGCCAGTCAACAAGAGAACAAATGTTTACTTATGTTGCATCACCGAACACACCTGCAAGTTTTGTTGAGAAAAGAATTACTGATAACAAACTAATTTCTGAAAGGTTGCTTGCAAATATTTGCCAGTATTTTGTGATTTTAGACTATTTTCTTCATTTGGTCCAATGTGTGCCTAGACTAGCACCAGCCAAGAATTAAAAAGATAATCGCGAAGTTTCGAGGACCAACTCACTCCTTTGTTGTGCCCTTTGTTGATGCTAGTGTCTGTCTACATCACAAACTCAACCAGACAGACATCCATCGAATATGCTCATGTGTCTAATCCTGCCTGAAAAGTATAATAAGTAGTGGTTACCCTATCAACCATGCTCAATATTCAGAGGGTAATGAATATAGCAAAGTTGGAACGCCATTGTTTTCCTCTTCGTGTTTACTTTTTCTTTTTTTACTTTGCACTGTTTAATACAGAAATACATTTCTTGGCTTTCACATTGCACGTGCAGAGTATGTCTGGCAATTTATGTTCCGCATAAGTACCGAAATTTCCCATTGAACATTTGCCATATGCTCAACAGATGAAAGCATAGCATGTAGTATAGGTCATCTACTTTGAAATCGGACGTTGTTTTGGTTGCACTGTGCAACTAAGCAGAGTACCTTGAATCACTATTGCAGCAAATGATGCAGTAATCATTATTGTGTGACCTATACATAAGAATTGAACCTTTAGTAAGGAGGGATTGGACAACAGTGGTGACATATGTTGACAAATGCTAAGCATGTATATATGTTCACCCAGTGCTTTTAACAGGCAGGTATCCAAGGGGGGGGGGGGCGGTCTAAGAGGCCTTTCCCCCCTCTTCCCACCTGTTCTCTTGGCAGCGCTCAGCCAGCACTGCCCCTCCGCCAGCACAATTACCTTGGGCCCCTCCCGAAAAAAATTCCTTGCTACTTCTCTGGCTTTTAACTTGCGTGAGTTGCAAGGTTTCAGTTGAAGAATCTGCCTGAAGGATGCCCTCCACTGCTCTTTGTGGAAAAACTCTATTGTTTTTATGAAAATAGAAAAACCATTTTTGAAGCAGTGAGGTGTTAGCTTCGGGCTCATTTCTGCATTTCACAGAATGACATGGATGCGCGAGTCATGACTTTCAAGTGGTTCCAGTACTACTACTGCTAGCTAGTTCAAACATACAAACCCTTTGGCTGGTTGTCTTACCTGCTGGAACTTGAACTGCAGCAAAGAGGATAAAATGTCAAGTGAATAAAAAATTTCTGTAGCAGTGATCTTATAATGGAATTTCGCACTGGTGGATCTGTGCAGGTGGTGTCGGCCCAAAATGCTGCCTTTAAAAGCATGTAAAGCGTTGTATAAACTGTCTCAAAGTGTTAGGTGCAGTGAACGAAAGTAGCACAAATTCGTGGAATATTCATGTAAAGTGCATGCACATTTTGCAGAATGTCACACAATCTTGCCACATTACATTTTTGCATTAGTGTAGACTTCAGCATAGCAACAGCGTGCTGTCTTTTAGAGCGCAGTGCTAGGGTGCCCGTTCCTGCATTCCGCGTTGGCGTTGTTGGCGTAACCAGTCGTCCAAGTAGAGTGAAATGTCACCTGGAAGGTGGCTGCCATGGGAAGAGCCCGAAGGGTGGGTGCGCCAGCAGTGGCGGGTCAATTTTTTATTGCACTAACAGTGGTCGATCCTGTCATTTCGAAAAGTCCTAGTGTTCTTATTGTTCTTGGAGGAAGGGCAGAGGGGCAAGTGGAGAGGAGGGCAGTGACAGCCGCCAGATGCATGGGATTCGCGATGGTGACTGCTGACTGATGCTCGTCTCTGTCACAGAACTATAATCGCACTGCTAACGCACACCTCACCACATCAGTGGGAATGATTGCCAATTTTTTTTATCAATGCTCACTGCCTCTCACTAGCACAAGGTTGTCAGCACTGTTTGGAAACATTAAAAGGTTATCTATGGGCAAAAAAACAGTATGCAATAGTGATCAGAAAAAAAGTTGGGATACCGCAAGGGTAAAAACTGATTTATTCGTCTATAAGAACTCTCACCGGATTCAAACTTTTTTCTTCTGTTTGTGTTCTTGAAGAGCGTGTGGACAAGCTCATTTAGCTTAAACGTAGCCGCTACGGTACAGCTTGTCTGAACTTTTTGCTCCAATCTGCTATAATCACATATGGTTGCAAGGCCCTATATTCCTAAGGCAGGCATTTTGTGCACAGCTCTCGTTTTCTCACGGCCATTTGTGTTGGCGTCATGCACATGACATGCTCCAAGATAGCACAGGCTCCTTTTTTTTCTTTCGCCTCTAAAGTTTGAGCAGCTCGCAGGTAAATGTTGCATTTTGGGTAGGTGTATGCTCTAAGGCTAGTTTCTCACTGATATGCTTCAGAATTCGATGGTTCACGTGTGAATGAACCTCGTTTGCAACTCCTTTTGCTGTGGCCACTCTGTTGCAATGTCCAGAATGTCTGACAGCGATGAGCTCTGCCTCTATCCCAGCCTACTTAGCACAAAAAAAAAATTCTCTGCTCTGGTCACTAAAGTTCGAGACTGGCCCACTGAAGTGTAGGAACATATGCGTGGAGGGGGCAGCGTTGATCAGCCGCTCTTGGGCGCCATGCTGGTAGCGAGGGTGCGTCCGCCGAGCTGATTGGCCAGCGTGTAGTATCCGGGAGCGGGAACGAGCAGCGTGTCGTTGGCGGCCAGGGTGAACGTGGCGCCGGCTACGCTGACGCTGGCCGACCCCGCAATCTGCCAGAGGAAAGTCTCGGTGCCGGAGCACTGCGTCTCGTGGACGCCTCGACCGAGGACCACGATTGTCGACTGATGGCCTTTTCCGAACAGGTCCCTGCGTACGTTCGAAACGAGACCACGCCTATCAGGGTACCAGCTAGGCTCTCGTTTCGACCACGGTGCCTGTGCGTCGCATGCATGAATGAACGCTAGACCCAACGTCAACCTGCCTCTACAATGTTCCAGACCTCGCACCTCCAACAGATGACAGGTAGGCGAGTGGACGAAGAGGTGACCGACTGAATGCGCGAACTTGTCGCAGAAGGGAAGTCGAGGAGGCCGTGGAAGAGAAAGCGCTCCAAAGAAGATGGTGGAGGAGGAAGTTAGATAAGGATGAGGTTCGTGTATAAGAGGATGTGAACATGGAGAGAGTGAAGGCGCTCCGAAGAAGCGGAATGGGGAAATCGGAATAGGCAAAAGATACGCACGGTTCATTGGGCGCGTCCGAGCGCACTCCCCGGCCGCTCGTAGATGATGTGACTACTCGGCAAAGTCGACTATGGTTGAACTAGTTGGCCGTGTTGATGAAAGAGGAGGCGGTCAGAATAGGTGAAAAGAGTTTTGATGGTTTCAGCGGACGCCAGGATGGCGCAACAATTGCGCTGCTCGAAAGCATAATCGCAGAAATTTTTTAACTCTCATAGAGATTTTTTTAACGCGAGAGCGTTAAGGCTCCCGTTCTGCAGAAATTCCGACGTCGTCATCGTCTACGTTGTGAGCAAAAAGATTAGCTGTGGTTCAACTGCTGCTAAACCTGGTTAGAGAGCGAAAGCTGTGGTGTATTGGGCAAGTAGACGCGGCTTGGCGTCTGTAACGTTGAATGCATTCCGTACTCTGGATAGGCAGCGCGCTCATCCTGCCACCCTGGCAGGTGGCAGTTAAATTAATGGTTAATCGCGAGAGGTTGGTTGGTTACCGGAACTCTGCGGCCTATTGCTGCAGTGCCGCGTGTCTGCCACAACGTTGTCAGCGCTAATGCATGCAGGCCACATCTCTCCCAACCACCACGTACCTCAAAGCGCGTTTGAGGCGTCCACTGTCCCAGGGAACCATGCGCCTTCCATTCCTTAAAATCCGAATCTAGAACGCTGCCAACGCCAAGGAACGCTGACGGCTTATAGCTTCAGTGCCGCGTTTCTGTCACTACCTTGTCAATGCCAACGCGTGCAGCGCACATCTGTCACTACCGCCACCCACGTGGTTAAAGCGCGACTGAGGTGTCCACTGTTGCAGGGGTCCTAATTGCTTTCGAAGAAAAGTGAAGATTGGTTTTGAGGAAAGGAAATGGAACTGTCTCACATATATCGGTGGACACCCGAACCGCGCCTTAATGAAGGGATAAACGTGGTTGGGCTGAAGGTCGTTCAGGGTCATTCTCCGCCCCAGACGACGACTGCTTTACGTAGCGTAGTGAAGCTTCTCGCTTCAAAATCCACGGAGAGCAACCAGGTGGGCCACCTAGGTCACGTGGCCTTGTGGCAGCATCATAACCTGCCTACTGGATTGTGACAAACTGACCACAATGGCAGGTGACAAATTAATGATTGGCCACATCGGAAGAGTAACCTAGGTCGCACAAGCCCTACTGGTGGCAAGCACCTGCCATCGCAGGGCAGTGGTGCATCGCCTGGGGTGGTGAAACTTCCTATACCTCCTAGCGGTCACGAATTACAGACGCTAGCGCCGATTCCTCCATCACTTACGCTCATAGCGGTTGGCGGACGAATAACAATGTATTAATCTCCATGACAACGTACAACCGAAACGCGGTCGCGGGGCGTGTTCGCATTAGAGTCGCTGGATATTTTTCTAGTTCGCATGGCATCTGCTTCACGCGCGGACTGGTCAAAAGTCGGGCCCGCTAAGGGAGGTGGGAGGATGTATCGTTGTCCACCTGCTCTGAGCGCGGCCGTGCGCCGCGCTTTACTTTTGTTTTCATGCACCATTTCTTTGCTTAAAATTGGTTGCGCTGCTGGTCAATAATGGTAGCCGCAGCGCTGAGCCAATGTAGGGAGGACAGAGGCCATATTTTCCATGGTTTCATTGACACATATATCCTTTCCGTTGCTTTCAGTCTAAAAAAGATATTTTAAAATTTACTACATGGCTATATATGTTGCAGTGAGCGCATGCAATTTATGCACGCGCGGTGTACCTTACAATCGTGGATGACTGCGAAAAATTGTTTTGGTGTTTATGTAAGCACGTAAAAGCAAACCAGTATCACGCAATGGCCTTCACGTTCCATGCTAATATATATGACACCAATAAAATTCAGTTAACGTACACAGTTGCATAATCGTTAATTCCATGATGTGCCGACTCTTCTGCGGACTAAACACGATGACTGCTTCGTCAGTAGCAGTGACTAGATCATAGTTCATGATCCATGGCGCTGAAATGAGCGGTGGCTCTAGCGAAAGCAAGAGCAGGTAGAGGTTCCCGTCGTATCTTGCGGGTCTCTCTGTACTTTCACAATTTCCGAAGGTCACAAGCACAAAACCAAACACCACCGAAGCGGTCGCAGCACCAACATCACTTACACATGACGGAAAACGACGCCAAAGTGCCTGTGGCCGGCGCCGCAAACCAGGCGACAGCGCCCGATGTAACGCGATTGACGGAGTTCGCGAAACACGGAATGGATGAACGGCGGTTACAATGGCCGCGCGATTCAGAAATTAAAAAGGGATAGAGAAAGACAGATCTTTTCACCTTTCAGAAACTCCTTGCGGTTAGATGTGCTCTTTATTACAATCGCTATAGTGTCAATTCCACCTTCAGTTACGTCGATATATGTGGATATATATAGCGGACCAACTACGGCTTCAGCGGAGGTTTCTTCAATTAGCCGGGATGGAAGTTGCTCGCACTTTCTTCTCCCTGGCATCGCTTCACCTCTGCACCACTGCGCTAGGAGTGGTATGACGACTCCCAGGGATCTATGAATGTAAAATAGAGAATGACTAATTCCGAATTAACCCAGCAACGCTCTCTCGTCATACCCTGAAGCGAAGCTTAAGTGTGCCCGCCAATTTTTGTCACTTAAACTATACAAATACTTGTCAACTAACCCAGTCAGTCACTCTTGCAAGCTGTATTCGTAGTTCTTCGCAACCTTTTATGGTTTTTGACGCTTCACATCTCGCTAGATATATGCTGCCGTTTGCCGCACGCGCACTGTGGTATATTGCATCTGTGTAAAAAAACAGCGGGATGGTGCGTCCCTCCTGTGTCTTACTGCGCTGTTTTTACCGTTTAAATTCAGAAATGAACTGCTAGCTAGCCTACTCATTCACTCTTTTTCCCTCCTGCTCTCCGTTCAACCATGGCAAGGAACTTCCAGCGCACGCCGTTTCGAGCAGCCCTAAAACGTCGTAGATGTACTCATTAGTGGTTTAAGACCTTTCAGATGAAACCATGCTGTTGCGTCCAACTAACGCCTCGTGAACGCACAATGAAAACATCCATAGCGGACATAGCCCACTTCCACAAAAGGACCATGATATTAAGTGCACACACTTCCAGCACTCACTGCAGATATTACCTCCACCACACCCTCAGCTTACCACCCTGCCCCTACGCGAACGTTTGACATCTCGTTTTCGCTTGCCCGACACAGCCATTCATTTCACGCATTATTCCGACAGCGGTACAGCAGGTGTTGACCGCTAATAAAGTCGTTCTTTTTTTCATCTTTCTCACCACTCATGAAGCTCGGTGATGACTTGGTTGCACTGGGATGGTATTTTTTATTCTTTAGGGTTGCCATTGCTGGGGTACATGTAGAGCAAATGTCTTTCATTGTACAGTCGTCCACACACTTTTCTAGAGCGCTCGAACGCCGCACCGGCGAGTACACTTGTGTCATTTACGAGGGGCCTAGGGCTTGAAACCCGACCTTATCGTGCATGCGCATTCCCATGGATCGTGTGTAACACCTCATGCCCTTAAATCTGCATCGGGCCTGGTGGGCAGCGGCGATTGTCATAAGTGCACAACAGAGCGCACACTTTGCTTAAGTGAGTGGACGACTGTACGCAATAAGCCAGCTGATGGTGATGATAATCAAACCAAAAGATCAACTGATCGTCCCGCGGCCATCGCCTGTAGCAAGTTCAGTGCCTTGCATTTCTCTTTTCTTGCTCACGTTCTTGTCTGCGCTGCAAACATAACACGCCGACGACGCCGTAAACCCTGAGAAACGGCTGGGGGCATCCAGCTATCGCTGCAACTTTCTCGCTCTCACCCCCGGCACGAAGAAATGACCGTGGTCGCTGTACTGCTTTCCTGCCTTTGACAGCGGCTTTGCTTGAGAGGGCCGCCATTGCCCAAACCCAGAGACTCCAGACAGAGGGGAGAAAGAGGCAGTCGCCACCCCCCCCCCCCCCTCCAATCTTTAACTGCTTGCATTCATATCAGGTTTCTGACAAACGCTTCTTTTAGGACGTTAATGTAAAGCACTGGGGCTGGGCTAGTTATTCCTTTTTTTTCCAGAAACGTCTGATGGGTCACTTGGGCTAAAAGATGTCATGTCAGCTTGACAAGGCCCAGAGCCCAATACACAACAAGGCAGGGCATACCATATGCGCAGACTTTTTTCATGCAGTCGATTACTCATCGTGTATAGATTTTTATAAACTTGCCATTCAATTTACTTTTTATTCCGTAACAAACGCACTTTTCAACCGTGAATTATAACAATATAAGCAAAAAGTAAACAAAACTAAATAAATATTTAAATAAAACAAGGTATAAATAAACACACAACTGAAACTTGAAGTCCTGCTTTCCCCTCAAAAAAAAAAAAAAAGCTTCTGGACTTCCTGCCCAAGCCCGCGCGTGGATGCAGGCTAACAAAGCAATGCTTCATTGTCCTTGGTCAGGAGTTCGCATGATCGCGAAGTGGTGACGTCACCGAGATTCCTGTTTCCATAGGCTCACTGTGCTGCGACGACTGACGACGATGGAATGTGTTTTATGCTGTTACGTTGTGCAGAGCGCACACAAGCACCGACGAAGTTGCGAGCGCGGGTTTGTCAATTCTGCGGGAACACCTGGAGCACGGCCCGATGATTTTAATTGTTACTGTCTCATGCAGCTTCTACGATATGCAGCCCATGAACTTCGTCATTATCACGATTATGCTTCAGGACGAAGGCATCCGCCGTTGATTTCCAATTGCACCAGCTGCGACCACGCTATGCGCGCACATCAGCCCACATGATTTTGTTCCCTCACTGCTTCCCTTGGAATCCGCTCCGTTACCGAAATGAATCGTAGGCCGCTTTTACACGAATGCGTCCTGACTTGACTTTTCAAAAGAAAGAGCAGATTTTGAGGAAGAAAGGCATGACTCGTCTTCTACTCTCTCCCTCGACGTTTTTGCGCTTTCCCTCAAAAAAGTGGACTGGAGTCGACATCTGCCCCGCCGCTGTGGCTCAGTGGTTAGGGCGCTCGACTACTGATCCGGAGTTCCCGGGTTCGAACCCGACCGCGGCGGCTGCGTTTTTATGGAGGAAAAACGCTAAGGCGCCCGTGTGCTGTGCGATGTCAGTGCACGTTAAAGATCCCCAGGTGGTCGAAATTATTCCGGAGCCCTCCACTACGGACCTATTCGTTCCTATCTTCTTTCACTCCCTCCTTTATCCCTTCCTTTACGGCGCGGTTCAGGTGTCCAACGATATATGAGACAGATACTGCGCCATTTCCATTCCACCAAAAACCAAATATTATTATTAGTCGACATCTGTCGTATCCATGTAACCGTGAGTATAGGTTGTCTGTTCTCCTCATGACAGGCCATGCCCATGTCAACAACTAGCTCCTCTTGATTTCAGCTCATTAACCTCCTGTTTCTACACTTACCCATTCTGCTCTCTTTCCTCATCTGGCTGCGTTGACCCCAGTTTAATTTCAAGCCTTTTCGTCAGCTTCAGAGCCCCCTGTGCGAGTGCTGGCAGGGTAATTCTTTTAGTTGTTCTGCTCTCTAGCTCTAAACCCGCTGTCAGCTAAGTCCGCTTACGAACCCCTATCAGCGTGCTACCGTCCCACGGTATCGCTCACCTCTTCCCTCCGTCTCGGTCCAGCTCGTCCCTGTGCTCCTCCAGCCACCGGTCGAGGCTGAAGGGCGCGTGCAGGGTCACCCGGCTGTCCGGCTCGCAGACGGGCTTCCTCAGGAAGGAGTTCGGGCCGGGCTTGCCGGTGCGCCGCTCCTCAGAACCCATGAACTCGTGAAGCAGGTCGGCCAGTCCCTGGGTCAGGTCGTCGCAGTGCAGCCAACGTTCGTACAGCACTTCTTGGCATTTGTCGTCCAGGTAGAACCTACAGATGTCGCGCGCCACGTCCAAATCATAAGGCCTTTGTATCTGGGACCCGGAATGTGGTTAAACGATCTGTTTTCTTCCGCAATTCTTTGCTTCGGGCGCCATTTTGTTGTCCAGCGCGTATCTTCAGCGGTGCAGGACGGAGGAGGTGGCGATATAAGCCCATTAGACATGCGCGCGGCCTTTCGCCGTGCTGCATGTGCAATAAAATGGCGGCCACTGTCATTCATTCATTCATACTGTGAGCCTTTCGCAGGCTATTACAGGAGTGGAAAATCTAATAAATACACGTTCAAAACAAGGTGCATTTCACAACTACGACATCGACACAAAACGCTAGAGTGCACAGGACAAAGAAAAATGAAACAGCAAATTAGAAAACGCACGTGCTGAGGCAGAACTATTATATTGGTGTATTACGGTCCAGGTATGATTTCAGGCGTTCCAGAAAGGCATCGAGGGAATTATTATTTACAATGGAATCAGGCAGCATGTTCCATTCTTTAATAACACGAGGAAAAAAGCTGTACTTAAAACAATCATTATGAGAACGCGACACAGGAATATACATGCTATGGTGATGTCTTGATGTCTCATTAGGGTGTATTGCAAAATAGGGTTACGTGTTGATAATAAAGTGGCCATGAATTAAAAGGTAAAGAAACTTCAAGCTTTCTACCTTTTTGCAGTGTTCTAGACTTTTAAGGTTTGCTATTTTACAGAATCTGGTCGGTGAAAACGGTTCGGTGATATTGTAGATGAAACGGGAAGCAGGTTTCTCAACTTTTTCAAATTTTATTTCGTTAGACGCGGTGTACGGATCCCAAACAATTTTCCCGTATTCAATTACAGGTTTTATGAGTCGATGTCGGTGAATAATACTTGCTAGACGGCTTCCGTACTAAATAAATCGCGCCTGCTGCCGACTTTAAAACGCTCTTGCTGCTTTAGATTTCTCAGTGACTTTTCCAGGACAATGCGTTTCGAATAGGCAATTTTCGTCGGGCTGTTTTCAGGACCCGGGGCCCTTCAGTTTTGCAGAGCTGGCATTTGTATGGTGATAGGCAATCCGTTCACCACTTCTAGAATTCTGCCTGCAGAATGCCGACCCTTCCTAATTTTTTCTTGTACTCGGCCCAACCCCGCTCCCCTTCTTCATTTAACTTACTAGTTAAACAACCTGCTGTCCGAACCACCTGCTATCCTCTGCCACGCTTCTGTAACGCACCTCCACGTTTACTGAACCCCCGCCTCCTCTCCAACAAAACACCAAATAGACGTCTGCGTTTATCATGCTCAAACTCATAGAACAATACAATTTCATGCTCTGTGATGTTGTGAATGTTAATTAGGGTGTCTCGAAGCCCAGCGTCAACGGCGGCGCTGTCGTCTAGGCACACTAATACCAGAGAGCTAATACCATGAAGCGTTCTGCAACGAGGACAGTGAGGTCAGGTGTTCGAATGCGAATTAAACGAAGCTAGCGTCTCCAAGCGCGCTTTGGCTGCTGCTCGGTCTGTATGTCTCGTTTACTCGAAAGGCCCAACAAGTAACTGAGCAGCAGGCTGATCAGTTACCAGAGTTGTGGTTAAATGGTGCAGGACAAACACACACGCAGGCAGAACAGCCCTTCAGCGCCAGTCCTGTCCGCATATTTGTTGGTCCCTGTCGTTTCATGCCTCGCCCCATAATCATGATCAGTTACCGTGCATCATGATCGTCAGTGCGTTCATTACCGGGAAGAGGAAAGGTTGGAGCAGTCTGGCCTGGTGCATCGTTGTTTCTTCATAACATGCACAAACATCGTAGTGTTAACAAGCACATATGCATTAAGTCAATTGCGGTAGAGAACGCAAATCCGGCGTGTCCAGCTAACAATGGCTACATCATGAATTTCCTTTTGTGTACGAAAAAGTTAATCCAAATTGAAGCGTTCTTCGTGTGTTTGAATAGAAAAGGCGTGCATAATGAATGCTGTGCCCTTGACATGACATGACCCTGGTTACAAATGTGCGCCACCACTTACGTGGGACAAAAGAAGCACAGCGTGACGTCGGTCATACCTCATGCAGTCCAGCTCCTGGGGTGTCCGCTCACGCTCGATGACGAGTCCCACAGTGTCGGCCTTCCGCTGGGGCGAGTGCGGTATCCTGCCAGGCAGCAGGAAGACCTCCCCTTCGCGGATCACCACGTCCTTGGCGCGGCCGTGCTCCACCACCTTCAGCAGCATGTCCCCGCGGAGCATGTAGAAGAGCTCCTCGCCTTCTTCCAGGTGGTAGTCGGGACGCACGTTGGGTCCGCCCACGTAGAACACCTGCGCCGCAAGACAAAGGCCTTGTTGCACGCGGTGTCGCGCATCCGTCAAATCGACACGACAGTGGATGCAGTTCACTGACTACAGTCGGGCCGGCTCTTCGTTCTCTATTTATGGCGTTTGCGTGTCCGCGCCAGGCGCCAAGGTGTTTCTAACATCTTCGATATGCGGTTATGTCGGCTCAGTCGGGGTAGAACAGATGGTAGCGACAAACGCACTTCAACTGCCTTTTGAAATTCTCCTGCTTACGGAAACTGACTTTTCTATGACAGTGCCGTGTTGTTATTAGCCAGGTTTGTTTTCTTCCCCAGAGCGTCGACGTTTTTTATTATGCTTGTTTTATAAGGCGATTAGAAACGTCACGCATGTGTTTGGACACAAAACTGGAGGCGTTTTTTTTCGGCTTTTGTTTTTCCTTGACGTGAAAAGAAACGCGGCAGACAGTATTTCTTGATAGTTTCCACTAGGGTCTCTGGATGACCGTCGAGATATGCAGTGCACGGAGTGGGCCTTCAAGACAATAATTTCCGCGCGCGGTGTGTCCCCCCAAGAGTTCCCACTGACCTTGAGCTGGCCGTCGCTGTGCATCATCTTGTTGCAGATGGGCGGCAGGAAGTAGGTCTTGTTGGCCTCAACCCATTGGTCTACGTTGTACTTGATGGCCCCCATGGGGTCTGCAACGGGCGACGCTCTGTGTTTCTTCACTCGAAGTAGGCTCTTGGCGTCGACGATGCACCCCCGCGCTTTCTGTGCTGGCGGCGACCGGCGATGCTTCTGCTGCGGCTTCGCCGATGTGGCCGTACCTCGTCTGGGCGACGGACCCGGTGTCCTCAACGGCGTCGGCTCGTGCTGCCGCTGGGGCACGAACGGCCCGTTTATGGTGGCCGTCGCTATCATTATGGCCTCAGGCTGGCAGCGCAAAGATACGCGTCGGGCCGGTGCGGTGACAATTAAGTTGTTTCTGCCGGGCCTCCGAGGAGCCTCGGTTGGGCTGTGGCGCACCTCGTGAGAGTTTGTTGTTCGGTTTTGGGCGGGCTGCGCTATCACGGATGTCTGCGAGATTGTGGGGATGGACTTGCCTCCTTGCTAGAAGCTCAGGGAGATACGTTTTCGTCAACAGGAACACTGGCAAGGAGGCGCAGTAACCATTTTATCGCATGCGCCAGCTGTCTCGAGGCTTCCAGAGAGACGCGATGTGGTCTCGCGCTTTTCTGTATTCTTCTGCGGCTCCAAAGACCCCCAGATGCTGGATCGAAAATACCCTGATCTTCCGTCGCGGCCGTTGTCTTCCGGATATATTTCAACAGACAAGGCTTTGTGTTACGGCGATGTCTCGACGGCACCGACGTATGTCGAACTTGCCAAGCTCCAGGGCTGACGATGCTTTGTAGGAAAATGTGCTGCGTACAAAAAGAATGGCAAGGCAACAAGGTTAAAAGAATAAACCACAGAGTCGTTTGCTGTCGGCGCTGTACCATTGTGCTGCTGTGTATTTCAGACCTGACAAAGTTTTGATAGAAAGCTTCACTGCATTGCTTGCTGGTAAAACTTAATCGAAAAGTCCGACGCTTGCTACCTTGTGCTGGCAGACATGTGCACACACGCAAGCCGCAGCTGCATTGCTTCGCACGAGAATCAAAGCCTGCACTTGTCGCATTTCTTCTGGCAAACTGAAACGAGGATTGCCAGAACGCCACTCCACGAGCTGTTGTGGGTTTCAGACATTTGCGGTCAGCATACTTCTGTACTGGTTTGTGGGGCATCACCGGGACGGTTAACGGTAGCGTGTGTGAGAGTTGCTCACAGTGAGCGTTCGGGCCAGCGAAGCTGGAGATTCCGCTACCCTTTACCACGCGCTGGTGCTCTCATTCATGCCAGGAAGGCGTTCAGCAGAGAGCGCAAGTATATATTAAACAGAAAGCTGCATTAAAAATGATGCACATACATCTTAGACTTTTGCAAAACCCGTTGCCCTGTCCCAGCATTCAGAAACGGGCTAGTGGACCCGCGTACGCAAGACACAAGACTACATGAGTGTCGGTACAGCTCATGGTGCTCGCTGCCAGCACGGCCATGGTCTAGCGGGGCGATACCATACCGGAGTGGTTCAATTCAGTTTACAGCGCTGATTGTTAGGTGCATGCAGGATCGCCAATTTTCGCGTCGTTGTCGTCATCCGCGTCCACGAACACGTGACCATCATCACAGGTCTCGAACATCAGGAGATTGTAAGGAGCAGAGCTAGCACAAGCGCGGTACAGGAGAGGCGGAGCACCATTACTATACACGTCACATGTGCCGCCGGGGAATCAGCGCCCAGCGGAGAGCAGAGAGTACCAAATCCGGCGGTCATTCAAGCTCTCTTAGTAAAGCAGTGTGACAGTATAGTTGGATCTGCCACGTGCGTAGAGGAGAAGGAACGGCGCTGTGCAGTAGGGCATGCCCGCGACTTGGTCCGAAAGCGAGAAGCCTGAGATTGGAAACGCGCAGTCCAACTACAAGAAGGAGCGCCACAAGACGATCGCGGTTCACAAACGCACGGGACGGCTGGGCTCAGCGTGCCTTCCCGCAGAAACGTGCAACCCGCCAGAACAGCGCAGTTCGCAACCGCGATGGGGTGGAGACCAGCCACCGCAGTTCGCGCCAGCGAAAGCGCACGAAAACGTGTACGCGACGCGGCGAAGAAAGTTAATGATAAACAAATAGGTGCGCGGTAGCGAATGCATTGGGTAGGCGGTTTTGTAGGCACTTGGGGTTGCACATTTAGCTATAGCGCTGACTTTCGCAGCATGTTTCGCAGCGCTTTTCATGGTGTGTCTGTAAACCAAGGTGAAATTTGATCGATCAATCAATCAATTTTAAAATTCACATTGGTGGATTCTTTTTATTGGTCACGAAGCTTCCACGGAAGTTTGATGTAGGGACAGAAGCTGCCCTATAGACACAGTGATGTGGATGAAGTTGTAGGAGTCGTTGCTCTAAGAAGGGGCAACACCTCCTCTCTGGGCTGTTGCAAATCGTTTCTGCTGCCCCTTCCACCGCATTGGAGCCATGTGCCCACAACAGTCCGGCGAGAAATTTGGCGACGTCCAGGTAACGCATATTGGAACCCACCAACAGTGTCACCACCACAAAATGGCCGGTGTTGTGACCTAGGTGAGTGAACGTGTGTTTTCACGATTCATGGCTTGCGCGAATCTTTTTTTTTTCCTTGTTGAAGTTCGTCTAATTCACACTCTGCAGCCATCCTGCTGACTTGAGTTTCACCGATGTGCACGACGCATAACTGCGTACGTTGCTTTCTAAAGATATTCACGCTAGTCGCAAAAGCATTTCTCCCACACGTTCCCCGGATCTTGCGAGAGGAAGGGATGCAGAAATAAAGAAGGAACACTACGTCAGCATCGCCGCAGCACATTTGCTGCTCGCCTGTCTTTTCTGCATGTCCTTGCCGTCGCTTGCAGCCGAAGCAAAGCGTAGCGCTTGCGAATTAAGGGTCGAGGTTCGACAATGTCATCGTTCACTGCTTTCGAATGATAACGCGTCATCATCTCATGTTTATGGCAGACTTGGAGGTGCCTCGCGTATTTAACTTTATCAGTTCGTGGCAGCTGTGCTCTTTGAAAGAGGGTGAAGTTGTTGTTGCTATCATAAGCGCATCGTCATGAATGCGACAGGAGCGCATCGCATTTCCTAGATCATCACGGGTAATGCGATGCGCCAGAGTCTACATGTAGCGCATTCTCTGGTGCGATGGCCCCGGCGACACATGAATGCCACAGATCAAATTTCCAGTGTGCATGCGCGTCGCGCTATACTGCGGCAAACGGGGTCAAATGAGGCCAAGCAGCATGGCTCGTCGATTGAGGTGTCGTAGTCCCGATTCTGTAGAACTCGTTTTTAAATGCAACGTGGCGTTTGTTGGCCCTACCCACGGTGTAAGAATATTTTATAGGTGTTGACACTGACCGCCTGCCGCGGCGGAGAGCGCGCACAGATCATGTTCGCCCTCTAGTTCAATGGCAAGGCACTTTTAAAAGCACTCAAGAAGCCGGTGCTGTTGGCGAATTCTGTGCCCAGTATTTTTCCCGGGTGTCCCAAATATCTGACAAGACAGGCAAGTTCAAGAAAGCCCGCTAGGAAACGAGTCTGCAGCCACGTGTGCCAAGCAGGCAAGAAAGCGGTCCGCACCCGCCTCTGCCGCACTGCCGTCGGAGACGGCCTGTGAAAAAAAAAAGGAGACTCCGATCCATCATGGAGCCCTCAAAAGAAACTGCGCACAGGTGGGTGGAGTACATCATGCGTGTCAGTTGATCAAGGAACGTGCCCTTCTTCCACCGTGAAACTTGGAGGCGCCTCCTCACTTAAGTGCAAGCTCCGTCTTTGTCGGCATTCATGGTGCTAAGGTTTATTCTCTTGTGTGTACTTGTCCGAGTACTTAACATTACAGTTGCACAGCGGTCCCTGTACATGCCATGGCCGCGGAGCAATTAACTTCGGTCGGCGATCTCGTGGCCAGTTTCCACCCGCTGTACATTTTGGCCCCACAAAACATGGTGGTATGTATGAAAGGCAGAAGACGTGCCGGTAACATTTATAACAAATATGCAGCTGCATAATTTGCCGGACCCTAGAACGCTGGATGGAGGATTTCGTGGCGCAAAATTATTGAGGTCACCAAGGTGTTTTACCATGCTAACTGCAGTTATTCTCAACTGACATCTGCCAATCCCAGTTTAGAGTCGCGTGAGTACTTTACCTCTGCGCGTGCACGCCAGTGTTTCCTTGAGGGAGACAGCAGCTTAGCACCGTCGCTGTCGGCGTAAAAGATGAGCTCGGCAGGAGGAATGCCGGCGAAATTTCCGCTAACCATTTTCGCGTCGCGTAGCTAAAAGTGCTCGGCACTAGCCATCAAAACGTCGCAAATGTACACTTGGTTTCATTTCGGTCCCTGTGCTCGTTCGTGTAGCGCTGGAGGCTTCCCGCAACGCAGCGCAAGAGCGAGGGTTCTATTCCTGGCTGCGGAGGCAATACGTCGGATGCAGGCGAAACGCGGAAACGCCCTTGAGGTTTCTGATGCACATTAAAGAACCCCAGTTGGCCGGAGTTAATATGTCCTCTACACGGCGGTCATCATCTCACAGCGTCGCCGCATTACACTGCTCAAGCAATGTCTGAATGTACGCGTAGGCTCTTTGGCCCCAAGCTAGGAGCAAGCGCGTTGCGGCCGACCTTTCATATTTAAGAGTCGGTATTATGCTCTCCGCAATCGTGCGAATGAATGCAAAAAACTTTGCAGTGAACGCATTTCGATAACGAGCTCGGAAGGATCGCAGGGAAGGATCGTCCCCGCTGCTGTTCCACCCATTCATGCAGTCCCAGCAAGTAAAAAACGAAGTCAGCCACAATTATTCGGTGTCGGCAGCAGTTTCAATCCTTCTGTGCCTTGCCGCACCTAACAAAACGCACGTACACGCCGCGGCACCGAATCATCCCGCAAGACCTGCATTACGGCCGCCGCAGCTCGGCGACTAGACATGGATGTATGGATAGATGGATACGGCTGAACCCTTTAAATCGGGCGGTGGCTCAAGCCACCTAGCTATGATTTATGAAATTTTACTCTTGTCTTGATTTTAGACAATAATCAGGTAACCTTCGCTTGGTTTGTTCTACCCGCTTAAAATCTATTTTCCCTTCACTGTCCTTCAACACAAATACCTTGGATAAATCAGCTCCGCTGCTTTCCACTGTAGGGTGAAGCCCTTTACAGAAAAGTATCAAGTGTTCAGCCGTTTCCTCCTCCTCTCCGCACGCAACGCACAACGTGTCTATCTCGTGGTACCTGACTCTATATGCCTTAGTTCGCAAAACTCCCGTCCTGGCCTCAAACAACAAAGAGCTTCCCCTACAATTAACATGGATATTTTCTTTGGCAATTTCCTGCTTAAAAGTCCTGTATGTTCCCAGTGCTGATTTCGTCAGCGTCCCTGTTTTCCACAGAGCTCTCTGTTTCTTTAACCTTTTTCTTAACCGATAATTGCGGATTTTCCCCCCTACTGCTGTCCAGACACGGCCCTAGGGTGCCTCGATGCGCGCGCCCCCGCTTAGGGTGAAGTCACCCTTTGATCCACTCGACGCCGCCTAAACCGGTTTTCGCGCGCTCCCTCCGCCATTGCGTTCCCCGCGTTGACCTCGCCGCTCTAATGTCGTGCGGGCGTCACTGCTGCGCGCCTGCGTTCGCGCGCCTTTCATCGCCGTGCATTGCCTGAATGTTGTGTTCCTCAGTGCTCCAACCGAGGAATGGTTGGAGGATGTTCCACTTTCCAAGAGACCCAAAAAGGAGGCTTCTGTGGCTAGTCCGGATCAAGCGTGACAAGTGGCAACCGACGAACTCCTCATGTGTCTATATAGTGAAAGTGCCGCATGCTGGTTCAGTGCTGTTTTTGTTGCGATTTACCGCTTTCGCGTTTAGCCAGCTAAGTGTAGTGCAACATTCTTATTGGTCAGATGTCATTTCCGCACTATTCGTTTGGCTCGGCGTAAAAAAAAGGCACGCTTCAGCGCCGAACCGGCCATTGCCTGTCGCTTGCCTGTTTGCATCCGAAATTGCACGCCACAATGTTTTCGCTCATGACTGCGTACTAAACGTGCTTTCGCCGCTTCTGTTCATTAGAAATTAGTTGCCTTTACGAGGCGCTTGTCAGCGAACCGCGGCCGGCACGAATCAAGGCACAGAGGAAGAGAACAAGCGAGGGCACATACGCTGTTGCAATTACTGTGCACCTGGGTCGTCTAAGAGCCAATAATGATTCATTTACTTACGGCTTTTTAATTTTTGACACGTATGCTGCGTTGGGTAGCGTGCGCTGACTGTTAGCCCGATGCTTCGTCCAACGACGCCGCATTAGGTCAGTCAATGAGATTAACAGAATATGTTACGTGCAGATTGAGGCGCTCATTACAGTAATTCGACTTATATATTTGGACTACTTTAATTTCTAGCGTGCTTTGTTCATTGTTTTCATTTTCGAGCAAGAAATGTGGGGCTAATTCCAATAAAAAATTCATCTGCGGGCACACTTCGAAGACAAGAGCTCCGAACAAAACCGCGCGGACGGATGGAAGAAGCTCACGCCCAATGCTGTCCCAAAGGTGTTCCCATTCAGAGGTCAGATACCTGTTAACCTTGGTGTTTGTTGCCATGTTGCTTATCGCCTCGTCGTCTACATTTGAAAATGTTGAGTGAGGAAGCGGTTGGTGTGCATGTATATTAAATTTTCTGGCGCGTCTTCTATGGACCCTATTCAAAACTTTGGAGGTCAGCTTCTTGGCACAACAAAATTCCTTCACCCTGGCCGCCAGACAAGCTTTGGGGTAAAAAAAAAAGGTGCAATGCTGCAGACATATATAGCCTGAACAATGCCGCGTTTCTTTCCTTTACTCGACACATCGGAATAAATGGATTAGCACCAGCTTTGCCTATCCACTCCTTTTGTTGAAGGGGTGAAAAACAGCTGCACGTGACTTTAGGATGGGCCGCCATGGGGAAGGGTCCTTTGCAATGCAGAAAAGCTTACTTTCGGTGTTTTGCAAAAGGACAACTATTTTAAATACGTAATGTTCTATTTTCGCTTATTTATCTGCTTCCAGAACTTGCTAAAGAGCGAAGGCCACCAAGGGACCGAAGTGTGCATGTGCCTGCATTACTCAGTGATAACGCTGCCGCTCAAGGTTCTTCACCAGAAGTGAGAAACGTCCTTCCCTTAAGCACGCAAGAATATCTTCCAGCAGATTCATCGTCTGACGAAGTGATAAATGAGATATTGGTGGGTACAGCAAGCAGCAATTCTAGTGAGCAACTTGCTTCGGCCACCACGGATGTACGGCCGCAAGAAACTGCAGTGGTTCGTGCGACCTAACCCTTTGATTCTGAGGTAGCAGAGCGGAGGAAGAAGATAGTAGATCTCACAGCAGCCAATAATAAGCTGAAAGAACACCACAAGGAATCTAAGAACAGTGTAAAAAACTACAGAAGCAGAATCGCAAGCTGCAGAAAGAGGCAGCTAATTTCTCACGAAATACGAAGTTTTTAAATTAAGACCAAATTCGTGCCATTTCTCGGAACAACAATCGCGGCAATTTATGGTCAGCGCAAACAGTAAAGTAAGGCCTAAAAATTAAATTTGCTTGTGGAACCACTGGGTATGAAACGCTAAGAAAGATTGGCTACCCCCTCCCATCAAGCAGAACGTTAGCAAGAAGAATTCAAAGCCTGAAGTTTCTGTCAGGTATCCTGCATGAAGTGATCGACGTAATGAGGTCGAAAGCAGAGGGAATGGAGGACGCGGAAAAAGACTGCGTTCTCTTTCTAGATGAAATGGAGATAGCACCCGGATTTGAACTCTACCGTGGAGAAGACGTGCTTTTGGGAGGAACGACCTTGCCATCGAAGCCTGAAGATGCAGCCAACCATGCTTTGGTGTTTATGCTATGTGGGACAAACCAAAGATGGAAGCAAGTGATAGCCTATGAATTTACTGGTAGGCACGTGGACGGCTCTGTACTGAAGACATATGTCCTGGAAATAGTCCAGATATGCAACCGGATTCCTCTAAGAGTACGGGTAGTCACCTGTGACGTGGGTGCAGCAAACCGCGCTATGTGGAGAGAATTTGGCTTTTCGAGTCACCGCTATTCGACAACTTCGTGCTCTATACCCCACCAAACCTTAGACGGGAAGGAACTTTTTTTCAGATCTGACCCAGCACATGTCCTTAAGAACCTGAAAGGACAGTTTCTAAGCTCTTGAAGTTCTCACGCTCAGTGATGATACACTAAGCAAGAACGGGTTGACTTCCTCGAAGGTGAAACTAGAGCATGTACAGGCCGCCTTGGACTATGACGCTGCCAATGAACTTAAGGTAGCACCAAATTTATCACAAATCCACGTTAGTGGTGGACACTTCACCAAGATGAAAGTCGGAGTCGCTGTCCAGCTCTTCCGCGAAGCCCCGCCAGCTATTCGGTTCCTAATAAAAGGAGTGATTGAACCAGAGACCGAAACAACAGCATGGTTTATGGACCTCGTTTCTAGGTGGTACGCCCTTATGTCATCGCGTCATTCCACCATGGAGCTAAGCCGCAGAAACATGACTAAATATCGTGCCGCCTTGGACACGCTGCGTATGGCAATAAACACGATCAGATAACTGAAAATGGGCACTGGATCTCAGTGGAAGCCATCGCATGCAGGGGTCCTAATTGCAACAAGGGCTGTCCTTCTCCTTCAAGAAGTGCTTCTTGGCAGTGAAAAGTATAAATTCCTTCTGACGAGCAGGCTGTTGCAAGACTGCCTAGAAAACCTTTTTTTTTCTGTGGTGCGGCTCATGAAGCCAGTGCCCACTGCGTACGACTTGAAGTGTGCACTTCGACTCATCAGCGTCAGCCACTTTCTTCATACTCCCAGGTCGACAAGTTACGAACTTGATGACCATGAATACCTTGTCGATCTGCTTGCACACGCCAAGAAGGAAGGTACAGAAAACGAAGTCGATGAAATCAATTGTTCGGAAATCCTGTTCATTGAAGAGCTCACGTCAAGCGAGTGCCGTATCTTGTTTTAACTTGGCGGTTTTATTTTGAAAGGAATTCTAAAATTCATAACTTGTGCGCAGTGCAAGGCTGCTCTTCTTGGCAACCTTGACGATGAGTATGCTTCCCTCACTGCACTCAAGGAATACGTCAAAAAACCTCATATATCCCAGCAGGGATGTAATGAAAACACTGAAAAACTATGAAGAGCATTTTACAACCGTCAATTCATGGTGTACCGGCACATTTTTCACCAAGAAGTCGCCACTTCGTTCTTTGGTCGCATATTTCGAAAAGATAGACGAGCCCTGTGTGAAGACTTGCATGGCTCACAAAGAGCGAATAAGAAAAATGTTGACTGCTGCGTATGTCAGAGTGAGGCTCCGAATTCATCTTCGCCAAATTCCGAGCCCTTATTCTAGTGGCCACGGAAGCAAAACTTGTGCTGGAGTCAGCCCTGTGTAACCGAGCCAGAATATGAAGTTCCGCGAAAGTTTAGCTTCGAAGCCTTAATTCTGCATCTATGTATATATGCAGGCACAACTGTTTTGTCAATTACAGTCATCTATTTAACACAGATGTCTACTTTGAAAAAGGCCAGTAATGTTCACGTTCCCATTAACAGATATATTGGTAACTTTATTGTGTTTCCATAACCACTGAATAAATGATTTCATGTTTGCTTGGGTAACAGTTTATGTTCATCTAGGTATACCGAGATGAACAGGCAAGTGCCTATATTTTATTACCGTTGCTGATAATCGTTATTTCTTCAAAACGTGCGAAACCAAGACGCTGTGTCATTGACCGCGTCTGCTCAGTTTCTTACCCATCCATTGCACTCATTTGTATTGCGACATTTATAGCTTAAATTTAAAAAAAAGAACACCAAACAAGCTTGGATAGAAATCACCCGTTGCGTTTCAGCAATCTATTAAACTTGTTAGTTTGATATTAACTACGAAAGAAGTTAACAGGATTAAATAATTTCAATTGAGGGAGGTATGCTGTAAAATAAATTTTCAAACTCCCCCCCTCCACGCAGTGGTTTGTGTCATTTTTCGAGCGTTCTGTTCGCCCGGAGATTAAACATGCGTAGGAAGGAAAGCACCAATGGGTCTGCCAATACCCGCGGTGGTATGCAGGACGTGCCTTGACATAACCGTCATCGAGATTTAACTCATCTTAAAAGCGGCTCAAAACTTTTCATTGCATGCTCCTCTGCTTAGTAACGGTTCCCTTCATCCTAACCTATCGCAAAACTCGGCAAATAAACGTTTTCAGGAATTTTTTTCCTCTCCTTCTCTAGGAGGATGGTAGCTTGTAGCTGACGACGCAAATTTATGTTGGGGTTGAGTGCTGTTTAGACGCACCAATGGTGTCAGCGCATAATTCTAGATAGGTTTCGAACTTTCGCGATAGATTCGAGAGAAGCTTCACTGACATGATTTTGCGCATATCTTGCATGCCCGTTTTCCTTGTTACCGTCGACGCCTTGATGTTGGCTGCTTGTCCCGTTTTTAAAAGCAGAATTCTCTCCAACAAAATTTAGTATTCTATTCTCATGTAAAACAGATGCGCACCGCAATACTCCTCATTTTTCTTATTTTAAGCGCCCGCGGCAAGCGAGAAGCGAGCAGCCCTCCCCCACGAGAACGAAACCTGCTTACAGTGCTCTAGAGCACTGTAACCTGCATGCATGAGCAGCGAACAAGATCTGGTCGCGCCGCCTTGCGCAGTGTCAGCACCTAAATATATTCGTACACCGTGGTTCTACCACTGTCCTGCAGCTCGGTTATCAAACCAGGAGCGCAGCATATTCCTTTCCCATAGTTCCTAATGCTATCCGATCGAGTTTGCGTGCACTGCGAAAGTCGACCTACTCGTCTCAAGTCACCACCGTCTGCCGCATCAATGCTACGCGCTTCTCTAACGCATTACCTCCGTTTACATAAATGAAATGCAGCATTTGTTGCACTTATGTAAACAAGGCTATAGACACTATTCACTATCAGATATATCGGGTTGCAGGAGGCTCCTGTGTGGCAATACCCCCCCCCCCCCCCCCCCCAACCCTCAATCCGCCATGCTGTTGCGAGGTTAAAAACTGAAAGCTCCAAATGAGGGGTGCTCGCGGGCACAAAATAGTCAGCCCGAAAGACGCTGAACAAAGGAATGTGGGGAGGGGCACCACGAAGTGCGCAAACAAAATCTCTTCGCCACTCCTTGTGGTAGGGTTAATAGTAATGGTTTTTGGGGAAAGGAAATGGGGCAGTATCTGTCTCACATATCGGCGGACACCTGAACCTCGCCGTAAGAGAAGGGATAAAGGAGTAATAATAATAATAATAATAATAATTGGTTTTGGGGGGAAAGGAAATGGCGCAGTATCTGTCTCATATATCGTTGGACACCTGAACCGCGCCGTAAGGGAAGGGATAAAGGAGGGAGTGAAAGAAGAAAGGAAGAAGAGGTGCCGTAGTGGAGGGCTCCGGAATAATTTCGACCACCTGGGGATCTTTAACGTGCACTGACATCGCACAGCACACGGGCGCCTTAGCGTTTTTCCTCCATAAAAACGCAGCCGCCGCGGTCGGGTTCGAACCCGGGAACTCCGGATCAGTAGTCGAGCGCCCTAACCACTGAGCTACCGCGGCGGGTCAATTGGGGTAGGGTTCATTATAGGATTTGTCGAACAGCGGGACTGTCTAGCTTGTGTGGCGACGCGATGCGACCGCCATCTTGTTGCGTGCCATCGTTGCCTGCATAGTCGCGCTGTGCTATTGGCGTCGCATAAATAACATTTATAGACAGCATAAGCGGCAGCTATGTACTTTATCGTGTGCGACACGAAGCACCGAGAGTTCAATCGGTGCTAGTCTAGTACTCATTAAAAAAAAAAAAAAGGTGAGGCAGAATGAACAAGATAATTGCTGTGCTCTACTTGTGTCCTAGCGTTTCATTGAGGTAACGTCGATTTTAGGGTACTTCAAGGGTATTCATATTTTCCTCAACTTGGCAATCAAGCGCGCGGAAAAAGTTGACAGTCCACATGCGCAAGCCTCAGCGTGTGTGCCGGCGCATGTTTAACTCATCGTTGTCTGCCTGTATACTTGCATGAATCACATATCAGTGAGCTTTAGAATATGGGATGCGTTATTTTCGAGCGCTTGCGCACTGGCGTCCCTCTATTACTCAGTCCCCCTAATCGAGTGTCCCGCTATTCTATAACTCCCTACTGACTCGCACGCATGCTTTAAATTGCAGCTATCGATGCGGAACGCTGAGCACAACTGTCGCACCATTGCATACCCACCGATTCGCCATAATAGGCGGTGTGCAATCAAGGCTATCTGCTATGGAAAAACTTTCACAGCCTTTCCTCGAGTTTTGCCTCGAGATGAGACTTACTGATACATAATAATAATAATAATAATAATAATAATAATAATAATAATAATAATAATAATAATAATAATAATAATAATAATAATAATAATAATAATAATAATAATAATAATAATAATAATAATTGGTTTTTGGGGAAAGGAAATGGAGCAGTATTTGTCTCATATATCGGCGGACACCTGAACCGTGCTGTAAGGGAAGGAATAAAGGAGGGAGTGAAAGAAGAAAGGAAGAATTAGATGTGCCGCAGTGGAGGGCTCCGGAATAATTTCGATCACCTGGGGATCTTTAACGTGCACTGACATCGCACAGTACACGGGCGCCTTAGCGTTCTGCCTTCATAAAAACGCAGCCGCCGCGGTCGGGTTCGAACCCGGGAACTCCGGATCAGAAGCCGAGTGCCCTATATAACCAGCTGATCCACGTTTTATGTCCAACAAAAGACAAGCCAGACATGAAACCTTATCTTCCCGGCGTAGCTGCTCCTCGTCATGGTGGATAAACTCTCGCAGCGCCGCTTTTCCACCTAGCCTCTAGGCAATATTGAGAGAAACAGCGTGCGCGGCTAACTTGCGGCTTTTGGCAGCCGCTTTCGCAGTTCGTAGCACGCAGGTCGGGCGTTCTGGACAAGCGTTTTGCCCTCTGTACCATATACCATTAAATAAATCGACAAAATAAGTTGTTTATCTGATGATCGATGTCAGTTTTGAGCAATGGATGGCGAAATACGCTGAAGGGGTTTCTTTTTCTTCCTAATTTTGTCTCCATACTGACGAATAGACACGCTGATCTCGCGAAGGAGTAACTTCAATCGTGGTTCAGAATGGCTTCGATGTTTCTCCATGCTTGTGGCCTTTCGCATGTGCGTGAGGAGGGGCATAAGGAAGCAAGTGGAGTATTGGAACACGTTTACCGTCTCGCAGAAAATTTTTCGGTCAAATTTTCCCCTTCGCTGCGCACCTTATAGAAGAGACCTGCGCGGTTTTGATGAACCTAGTTATAGCCGCTTTGGTTTGATATAAAAGCGTTGGCATAGCCAAGGGCACGCGATTCGGAAATTTGTTTTCACCAATCTCCAGCCGGAATCACTATTTTCCATTGGGATTCTCGCACAACTGACTGCATGTAAGAGGTGACGTCACCCTACATAATAATAATAATAATAATAATAATAATAATAATAATAATAATAATAATAATAATAATAATAATAATAAAAAGGATTTGGGGGAAAGGAAATGGCGCAGTATCTGTCTCAGATAACGTTGGGCACAAGGCGTGTTTTACAGCGAAAGCTGTAACAGCTTAGTCAAAGAGCCAAACAGCATGCCAACGGCGGAGTCAGTGTCACACCACGCAGCGTCACGCGTTACTCTGTGGAGAGGAGGAAAGCACAGCGTCTTTTTGCCCCGCATTGCACTTCCCTTAACGCGCAATGCACTTCCCTTAACGGCTGCGGCAGCCGCGCTTTAAAGGGAAATGTGATCAAACTGACTTGCTCCAGTTCGTGCTGCCGACCGCGCTTTCGCTGCTATAGGCTAAGCATAATTTTTGTTCGAGCTTTGGACGGACATTCAATTTGGTCGGTACAATTCGAAATCAGTGCAACGGAGACGAGGACCACAGCAAGGAAGAAAAAAAAAACGCAGTCCCTCTGTCTTCTTTAACGCTGTTTCTGACCGACCCGTCTCTCTTAATTGTTTGGGCTGCGCTGCGAAAAGGAAAAAAGATGAATGAATTAGTTTCGTCCCAAATTTTCTTACCGTCTTTCTTAAGCGGTTTATTTTCTTGGCTTAGCTCCAGTCGCACACGGCCAGGCGCAGGCGCTCTTTAGCAGGTTTCGATCGCGCACTGGCGGTCAGCGTGATACACGGAAGTAGCGATGTTTTGACCCATGTAGTCTTATCGCATGCGGCAGGTACAGACAGGCCTGGTCTGCAGCTCCCTCTCACGACGCGACAGAGCATGCATGCTGTCGTCCACCTGCAGCCAGTCAGCGGGCGTTGGTCGTCAGCTCTCATCTTATGCAGCCCCGTTCTCACGATGTGTTTTGCGACTCGAGCGTATACACCTCACTCCCCACCCGCGCGCTGCTGTCCAAATAGCTAAGCTGAACACATGCGGTCGCGTAACTCAACGCTCGATTCCGCTGGACTAACCTGCCGTGTGAGACGCCAGGAACCGGAGACAGCTCGTAGGAGGAAGAAGGGGGTGAGGGGACACCGTGCCTGTGCGTCGGTCACTTCATTCGTAGCAAGATGGAAGATCTCGCGCGGGGCGACGACACACAAACCACGCGGATGGATGGAGGCGCCACTCGTGTGGACCAACGACGGAGCTTGTAAGCGCAACCGCGGGAAGAAGGCCGTCGCGTGCCAGCTTTTTATTTTCTAGAGGCACCGCAACGCGGGCCGAGTCGTGTATACGAGCAACCGACGTCCCCGTGCGGACGTGACACCACTACGCAAGGAGAGGAGGCCGCGTCGCTTTCGTACACCTGGCGTCGGCTCGATCTGAGCGGCTGGCCGCCTTCGCCGCCGCGTTCCTGCCGTGTCTGTTCTGATTGCGAGCGCCTCTTTCGGGGGTCTATGACGGCGGCGTCGACGATCGAGGCGGGCGCGCCGAGGAATGTGGCGTCGGAAGTAAGAGCAGCCGGCACGAGACACAACTGACGCCGTGCACATGACGTTCCTTTTCTTTTTTTTTTGACAGAACCAAAAAAAGGAAAGGGAGAGAGAGAACTGGTGCTACTGGGCGCCGCCTGACTCACACAGTGTTTTCAAGCTTGAAATACGTGTAACTCCCATTCTCGGCAAATTAAAACGACCATGGTCCTTGTGGGCAAACTTATCCGAAATATTCCGAACTCCGTCCGAATCGTAACCAATAGAAAAAAACAAACTAATAGCTGATATGTGATGTGCGGAAGCGCTAGCATACCAGCTTCGCTTGTCGCTGTTTTAGAGCGTAAAAGTATTTTGCTGGGCCATTTGGCAACTCGGCCGTCGCCGCAACCTTTCGCTCCAGCATGTTTAATCGGTAGCCTTTCGTTGGTTGGCCTCAAACTATGCTGGCACTGCGGGGGAGTGGCCAAGACAAAGGCGGTTACTGGCTGGATACAGGAACGTTTCGACGGGAAAAGGAGTGGTAATATAATGTAGGCTGACAGATTGGAAGTAGCAAGGACAGGGGTTCTGTTAACTTGGAGATCGAAGACGGCACAATGGCTTAATGTGCATAATAGTATACAATGACTGTAATGTTTAAATTTCGTACTGACTGAGAGCGGGAAAAAGAAATTAGAATGGGAGTCGCTGCGTTTCTTGAAGGAAATTTTGCACAGCAGAGCGCACACTCCTGTCGCTTCGTCCAAGAAAAGAAGCGCCAATGGAAAGAACAACTGCGGAGGACACAGGCAAACCCAGTTGATGAAATGGAATTTGCAAAAGACGCTTCCTCAAATGAGAAAAGCCGCGGCAGAACAGCAGGAAGTGATCTATTGTCTCAGGTTCGGCACAAAAAAAGGCACAATGGGGAAATCGCCAGGCCAGGTCTGTGAAATTAGAAATTTAGAAGGGGAACTCGGCAATGCGAACGCGTGAAAGAGGCCTCTAGTCTGCGCGAGCACCAGTCTTTGCTACTCCAAGGATGCAGAAGATGCTGATATTCGGGAGATGATGCGAGAGCCGAGGCAGCAAATTCCTGAAATATTGTGTAGCTGCGAAACCTCACCGCAGCTGTATATGCACAGGTTAGCAGCCTTTAGCTGAGTGCTTTGAATATCATCGTCCTCATCATCTTCCATGCGTTCCTTCTGCGCCGCGAATGCTTGCGAAGACTGCCAGGAGAAAAAAAAATGTTTTTGATGAAAGGAAAGATTCTCTTCTCAGAGCACATTTAAAACGCATCGTGAGGGAAAGAATAAAGTAGTGAAAAAAGGAAGAAAGGAATAAGTGGCGTAATGGAGCCTTTACGGATTATTTTGGACTACCTGGGGCTCTTTACAGTGCACTGAATTCGCCACAGCACATGGGTATGATTTAATTTCGCTTCCGTCGAAACGTGGCCGCCGCAGTCGGGAATCGATTCCTTACCCGTGTGCTGTGCGATGTCAGTGCACGTTAAAGATCCCCAGGTGATAAAAATTATTCCGGAGCCCTCCACTACGGTACCTCTTTCTTTCCTCTTTCACTCCCTCCTTTATCCCTTCCCTTACGGCGCGGTTCAGGTGTCCAACTATATGAGACAGATACTGCGCCATTTCCTTTCCCCCAGAACCAATTATTATTATTTATTATCACTGAAAGCACGGCCGCATAGCGAGGCTCTTTCGGACCGACGGTGTGAGGAAATGCTGCTTTTTTACTACAGTTAAGTAAAACAAACGGCTAAACACAGAGATCAGCAAGATACGCTTTTACTATTATTTTGTTCTTTTGTTGGGAGCCATTTTGTTCTTTGTTGTTTTAGAGCGCAGCTAGCTCTTCCGTGGATTCCGCGTCATAGTCGTCGGCGTTTTCGGCGTAACGCGGCCCCTGACAACCGTGGCAGGTGGTAGCAGAGCGAAAGGACACCTGCCACGGCGAGAGCGGAGGAATGGACAACCGGAAGGTGGCTGCCACGGGAAGACCCCGGAAGGCGGCTAGCAGCGTAACCCTGCCAGCGGTGGCAGGCGCATGGCGTGGGAAGAGTTGCACTCAAATTTCTCATTACCGACTATCGTAATCGTCTGTCAATTTTTCTTCTAGCTTTTAAAGAATGTTAATCTTCGAACACCTGTAAAAGGTAGTACCGGGGAAATGTTCGGCTTTCCAAAGCCCACGGAGCTTGCACCTTTTAGCACAGGGCAAAGGCAACTGGTAAATACTACTGTAACAAACTGAGACCAGCCGAAAAGTTTCAAGTTTATTCGTAGGTAGTCAAGAGCTCAGAGACCGGTCCGCGTGAAGAAAATTACCTTTAACAAAATATTTTGCTGGGCTGCTCATGGAAATGATCGTTCCAGCGTCACCATCCCAACGCTGAAGTTTTAACGGAACCAGCTGCGCCTACAGTAAAGCTTAAAGAAACGAGAAATCTGTGCGGCTGGATACGTTTCAACCGTTTCAGATACGTGCGCTATACCAAATCATACTAAAAATTCCATGAACAACCGATAAATTTCTTAGTTTAGCTCATCATATTACCGGCTATATTAATATTGGTGATTCCAGTGGTATATTGAAGTATCGACGATACAGCATCGAGTACCTGTATCAAAAATCAACTTTGGTTCGGTATCTTGCATCAGTATCAGAAATATGATTTAGAAGGTATCAGGCATCGCATCGAGGATACTTGTTTCAAGTATCGTGCCCAGCTTTGTGTGGCATCAAGACTGCCAAAACCGAGACCCTCGTTTGGCTACTGAGCAGACAACAGTGGGAAATGAGTGGCTGGTTATGACACACACATTATGGAAGCCAGCAGTCACTGTCATTGCATTTCCCATTGATCAACACCACGAATAAAAAAAATTCGAATAGAAGACAGAAAGAGCCGCCGTGGTGGCTGAGTGGTTACGGCGCTTGGCTGCTGGCCCGAAAGACGCGGGTTCGATCCCATCCGCGGCGGTCGAATTTCGATGGGGGTGAAATTCTAGAAGCCCGTGTACTGTGCGATGTCAGTGCACGTTAAAGAACCCCAGGTTTTCGAAATTTCCGGAGCCCTTCACTGCGGCGTCCCTCATAGCCTGAGCCGCTTTGGGACTAAACCCGTATAAACCAAACCAAGAAGACAGAAATATTACCCTATGCTTTTCTTGGTTTCACTGACTGTTTACTTACCTAAAGTAAGTAAAAATCCATCAGTAAATTAAGCTTTCAGTCGAGACAGACTTGATAGGCTTAAATTGGATTGCTGTAGAACTCCAAAACAAATCTACAACGACACCATTTCTTTTACGGCATGCTTCACTGACAGCGTGATTAATGCACCCAGTGCGATACGCGCAGGTTGAGTCATGAGCGCCTGCTCTCAAAATTCTGCTTGCTGCGTTGTAGCAAATCTGCTTACAGCTGCGTTCGTAGGCCGAAACGAGTGTAGCTGTATAACAGCGCGCTTGATGAGCTGCTGCAATTTCCGGTACTATTTTAAGCAGGAAATGCGTTCTTCTTCCCTTCTCGGTAAACAGTTGAACCTCGTCCGGGAGCCACGGTAAACGTAAGGGCGAACATGAAGCGAACTTTGCGGACCGTATGGCACGCAGCTTGGCGCACCGGAGCTCTGCGCGCGGGCCTTGGAAGGTTATCGCGTATGACCGATGAACGGGTTACCGGCCGCAGCGCGTTGTACAGTGTGCGTTTCGCCAATTCTCCCCCCACATTTCACTTCACTCCATTACCTGAATGGCCCCCAGGATGTTACATAAGGATTGGGTTTCATGTAGTAGAACAAATTATGTGCACAAGTAAAGTACGCCAAATACACATATGTTCGCTGTTAAATATGGGATATATATGCACTTAAAAAAATGTGAACGGGGAAGTGATTGCGACGATGTCGTGTGGAAGGCCGTTCCAGTCCGATCCGGGAAAGAATGATGTGGCAAATGTGCACATAGGTGGCCGGGCAACGTGAAGGGGATGACCTATGCGGAGCGAAATGCGTGCTGGAGGTGAGATGGAGGGCACTAGATGAAGGGAGCTGTAAAAATCTTGTAATATAAACACATACATACTTGCGATTCGACGGCGACAGGCCAGAGTTGTAGGGCCAGATTCTGCTTTTAATCATGGTTTGCTTACGTTGTACGAATAACATGAGTGAATGAATTTATTCTGCACAGGTTCTAAGGAATTTGTTAGATGTATTTGATTAGGGTTCCAGATGGCAGATACATATTCCAGCTTAGATCATGCAAGTAGTTTTTATGCTGGCAATTTTAGGTTTTGGGGGTCGTGAAGTAGATGACGTTTGATGAATCCAAGACTTCTCATAGCAGATGACATGACTTTAGTGACATGCGTGTTCCAGGTTAGATCACCGCTATGGTTACGCCGAGGTGTTTGTAAGACTGAGTTAATTCAACCGTGACGTGTGAGGTTACGTATGGGAACATAAGAGGATTACGTTTGCGGGTACAAGACACGAGTTTGCACTTATTGGGGTTAAGTTCCATGAGCCATTGGTTGCACCAGTCCTGTACATACAATTGAAAATTGGTTTTGAGGAAAGGAAATGACGCAGTAACTGTCTCACATACTTCGGTGGACACCTCAACCGAGCCGTGAGGGAAGGTATAAAGGAGGGAGCTCTTTGATCACCAAGAGCTCTGATTTCCAGGTGAACATGAAAAGCCAACGCTGCAGCAAAGCGGACGATGGTGGCAGCCGCTGCTTGCAACGTCTCCTCCATTTCTCCATCTCTACCCGTCGTGACACATAGGGTGACATCGTCGGCGTAGAAAGAGTGTGAGAGATAGGGGTTGGACGAGAGAGCACTGACAATTGAGACTAGGATGATGTTAAAAAGGAAAGGTGAAAGTACCGACCCTTGCATTGTTCCTATACTACCTAAGGAGAGGTGTCAGATTGCAGAGACCCTGTCTGTATCTTTGCCGTCCTCAGACAGGAAGGCTTTGATATAGCTATGGACTCGTTCACCCACTATGAGGTTCGGAGAGGTAGGTTAGGACTGCCTCGTGGTCGACATTGTAAAAGCCTTGATGATATCAAGAACCGGAATGGCCTCTGTTCTCTTCGTATGGATCGGGCTAGGCACTTCTTCCGAAATTCGAATCATAGTGTCCTGGGTCGCTCCATCGGTTTGCCCACTGCTACAACCCTGCTGGGGACACGTCGTTTGCCCCTCGTTGACCCCATAAAAAAAGGATGTGTCTGGGAACCTACCTGCGGAATCTTTCCCACGCTCTTCAGGAGGGGTGGAGATGGCCTTCCCTTTGTCTGGTTCACCGCGTGTCGCGACCGACGATGGACAAGACGACGGAAGGAAGAGGAGAACGGTGTCTGCCTTTAATTATGCGTGTCTGACCAGAGCCTTCGCGACGGGAGAGAACGCGCCGAGGTCGTAGCCACGACGCCGTACCTGTGTTTGGATGGACACGTGCGGCTTGGGGCGAAGTTGCAGCGGACCTCCGAATCCTCCTCGCCCATTTCCACGGTGCCGCGCGGGCTGTGTTTTGTGTCACTCTTCCGATGTGTGTGTGCCTCGTGTGGAATTGGCCACCACGTGGTGCAAGGGTGGAGCCTAAGTGTATTTAACAGGCGACCTGAGTGGGGACGATCGCTCTGGACCCTGACGACAAGGCTCGTTCAGTCGCTCGACGCTATGAACTTTTAATTTGTGACTGTTTGCTCTGTTATAAATTATGTAAATAAGTTTCTTCAATGTGCCGGTAAACGTGCTTGTTTTTCGTTTTCCCAACCTGCGTTTTTATGGAGCAAAAACGCTAAGGCGCCCATGGGCTGTGCGATGTCAGTGCACGTTAAAGATCCCCAGGTGGTCGAAATTATTCCGGAGGCCTCCACTACGGCGCGGTTCAGGTGTCCAACGATATATGAGACAGATACTGCGCCATTTCCTTTCCCCAAAAACCAAAAACCAATACTATTATTATTATTATTATCATTATTATTATTTATTATTATTATTATTATTATTATTATTATTATTATTATTATTATTATTATTATTATTATTATTATTATTATTATTATTATTATTATTATTATTATTATTATTATTATTATTATTATTATTATTAACCTCCAAGTTCCATCTTTCCTCAGCCCGAAGGCTCGGACACGCTACCCGAAGGAGCCCGTGTTCCAGTGAGCCCCTGCGCTACAACACCGCGCACGATGTAAGCGAGATGGATCTCAGATTCTCTAACGCTAGCTCCTTGCCGGGTTTCGGAAAGAAGGCAACCTTCGCGCGCTTTCAGGATTGAGGGAGTTCCTCTTCCCGCCAGCACCTCTTCATGAAGTTGGTGAGCGCACTCTCTAATTTCTTGTCGAGGCGGCGCTGAGTGAGGTTCATGGCGCTATCCTGGCCATGCAGGAGCGGAGGAAGTACGAAGTCTGTGAAGGACTGCTCGCACTTCCGACTTCCTTCGCCCAGTCCATGATATTGGCGCCACCCTCATAGTTCGGGAGGGGTCCTGAAGCGATATGTCTAAGTGCCTGTTTTTCAGCTAATTCAGCAGATCGTCTTTAGGAAGGGGGTTCTCGTGAAGGATGCGTATTATATGTCCTTCGTATATGGGCTGACTTGCAGTTCTTTAGAATTAAAAGATAGCGCAGCAAATGCACGTGTCCTTCAGCTCCAGTTTACCGCTAAATTTAACACATACTCAATTGGGCCCAATCTGTGCATGGCTCTCGATCTCCTTAGCTAGTCGCGCAATATATTCTAAGGCGTAGCTTGCGATTTGTGTTTTTAGTGAGCCATCTTTTCTGAAGGCTCACATATGCTTGTCACATATATGAAGGAGACAACTTTCCACCAATGAGGTCTCCTCCGGAGAGGAAATCTCCTCGGTGGCAATCTCCATACTCTGTCTCATACTCGAGGCACAATCCTCCAAGCGGTCGATATGTCAGAAGCAGTTTGCTCCTTTAAAGTTCTGAACCGATCCCAGCTGGTCCGCGATGGAGGCCGGTCTCCTGTTCTTTCCTTTCAGTGAACCCTGCGTAATGATGGACATGATGATGTAGTGGTCACTCACAAAATTTTCCAGCGTGTTGATCCACTATACGTTCAAGATATTCTCTCCCAGAGTGAGATACGGACAAGTGTTCGCACCTATACTGTTTCTTATCCGTGTAGGCGCCGCGGGGTCCGTGTAGAGGGTGACACCCTTGCCTTGTATGTAGTTCCATAAATGTGCGCCCGTCTTCTTGTTCCTCTTGCAACCCCAAGTTCTGTCACGCGCGTTGAAATCCCCACCACCATCAGTGGAGAGGACCTAGCTGGCCGATTGACTGGCTAATTTAGGGCAGTGATGATTGCGGATGTGGTCAGATTCCGGATTACGGTATACGTTAAGGACGTATAGAGGAAGAACGCCTCTCTTTCGCGGGAGGAACTCAGTCCGGAGGCAGTCCAAGTCGATGCTGTCGAGCGGGTGTATGACTGCGGTCAGATTCCTCTGAACGAGGACAGCCTTGTATGATCTAACTATATCTGGGGGGGGGGGGGGGGGGGGGCATAATATAACCTGACAACTTCACCTCGCAATGGACTTCCTTCAGAGATATCACGTCCGGAGCTTCTGTTCCAAGGTTCTTGATACAAAATTGCAGATTTGCCTGCTTAGCGCGAAACCCCCTGCAATTCCACTGCCATACGTACTCTTATTACTTATAGTTTGTCGCCATAGTGAAGTTTAAGTTTAACGTGGTTAATAGGATTGGCCCTCTAGAACTGGGGACCGCCAGTCGGCGGAGGAGCGAATGGTCCCGAAGCAGAGAGGGCATCCACTCTATTCTTCAGGGTTTTTACCGCATTAATTAAAGAGGTGGCTTGTGTGGCCTCAGTATTACTGATACGCGTTCCTACATCATCCATGCGGCCGTTAATCTGGCCCGGAAAAGCGTTAAGACGCTCGTCCACGTGAGCATTCACTTGACCCATGAACACAGTGAGGCGTTCCTCGGTCTTGTTACCGAAGGCTTGAAAGAGGGGAGTTGGTCTCTCCTCAAAAAAGTCTAGTTCATTTTCCTAACTGCGAATATTGCTGTCTTCTTGCAGCAGGGCGGCAGTGGGAAGATGCTGCAAGCGAAGACGATGCTTCAAAGGCTGAAGAGGATGTCCCTCTTGGTATAGAAACTGCGCTCGAGGGCCCCACATCCAAGGGATTACTCAAGAGTTCTCCCTAATCATGTGGAGCTCAGCGTATACTGCGTCTTAAGTAGCCTTAAGCTGCCTATCTCATCTCTGCAGCTACGAAACCAAAGATGTACCTTGGTTACAGTGAGAGGCAGCGTATGCCCAGCTCAAATGCTTGCCTCTCGACCTGCCGGCTGCTGGTCCTCCCCATCCCTCTCTTCTTCCTTGAAGTGGCAGGAAGGACGCAGATCGGCTCCCGCTTCTCCGGCAGCCGTGGTCCGGAGTCTCGGCCCGCTGCTTGTAGTTGGATCTTGGTCTTCTACAGCAGATGTGTCTTCTCTGCGAGGATCCTCGGCCGCCCTTACGGAACAGCTCGTCCCGGTCTTGAATGTTTTATCTTGCTGGGCTGAGGACGTATGAAGCGGCACTTGCATTTCTTGTTCCCTGGGAGGTGGGTGCCACTGCAGACGATGCATATCGGCATGCAGCCCGGAATTCTTTCGGCGTGTGCGTCTCCCGCATCAGTGAGAGAGGCTCGTCATCGCTTTCGTACAGACGTCGGTGCGATGTCTGGTGTTATGACAGTTGAAACACGACTCAACCTTGCTGTAGAATGAGTAGGAGGTATAGATGCCTCCTCGGAAGCACAAAGACCGGGGTACCGTGGTTCCCGTGAAGGGGACGATCGAGGTGCTCTCTCCAAGATTCCGGGCGTCTACGATCGGAAGGGTAGGATTGAAGTGGATCACGCCACCTATGATCGTGTAGTTCTCACCGCTGTGAGTTTGTAGATGATTCCTCGGACGCAGTCGTCAGGGTGTGGGAAGCAGGCACTCATCTCGAAGGTCTGATCTTCGAGTTGCAGGCTCTTCATGGCGACATACTTGCATGGTCTGGTATCCTCCGGAGTACTAATCGTGAATGTATTGTTCACTGCATCAACATGGGACCGCGTCCTCGGCATACGGTATAAGAAAGGAAATGGCGCAGTAATTGTCTCACATCTCGGTGGACAATTACTGCGCCATTATTCGATGAACTGCGCCGTAAGGGAAGGGAGGATGGCGAGAGTGAAAAGAGCGAGATAGAAAGCGGTGCCGTAGGGGGGGGGGGGCTCCGGAATAATTTTGACCACCTGGAGATTCCGGAGCGAAATTATTCTGGAGTCCTCCACTACGGCACCTCTTTCTTCCTTTCTTCTTCCACTCCCTCTTTTATCCCTTCACTTACGGTGTCCGCCGATATATGACAGACACTGCGCCATTTCCTTCCCCCAGAAACCAATTTTCAATTTTTTAAAGCTTCGCTTTTAAGAGTGGAACGCGACAGCGTGTAGCGGCGCTGCCAGGGAGGCCACGGAACGCCATCGCCCGTTCGGCACGACGCCCTGTCCCGCCGTGGGGGCTCAGTGGTTAGGGCGCTCGGCTAATGATCCGGAGTTCCCGGGTTCGAACCCGGCCACGGCGGCAGCGTTTCGATGGAGGCGAAACGCAAAAGCGCCCGTGTGCTGCGCGATGTCAGGGCTCGTTGAAGATCCCCAGGTGGTCGAAATAATTCCGGAGCCCACCACTGCGGCACCTCTTTTATTCTTTCACTCCCTTCTTTATCCCTTCCCTTGCGGCGCGGTTCAGGTGTCCGCCGAAATGTGAGACAGATACCGCGTCATTTCCTTTCCCAAACAACCAATTTTCCTTTTTTCCCTGCCCGTTGGAAACATCTTTAAACGCATTTTAAAATTTTTCAGTTGTTTCAATTTATTAATTGGTCAATTGCACACTCTAAATTTTTTTAATTACCATAATCAAGTACTGGATTTTTCATTGAGCATTTTGACACCTTTGAACCCCCTTTTTCCAATGTTTTTCAGTGTTTCATTTAATTCATCAATTAATTACAATAATTCGATCAACTAGTCGTCTCCTATCACATACCAATCAATAATCAATCACTAGAACGAAGAATTACCATGATACATTTTTTTACGCAGCCCCAATTACTTCCGACACGCGGTGCCGACTACTACTACGCCAGCCCGCCGCGGTGGCTGAGTGGTTATGGCGCTCGGCTGCTGGCCCGAAAGACGTGGGTTCGAACCCGGTTGCGGCGGTTGAATTTCGATGGAGGTGAAATTCTAGAGGCCCGTGTGCTGTGCGATGTCAGTGCACGTTAAAGAACCCCAGATTGTCGAAATTTCCGGAGCCCCTCACTACGGCGTCTCTCATAGCCTGAGTCGCTTTGGGACGTTAAACTCCCATAAACCAAACCAATTACTACGCCGACGGCTTTTCGAGCGAACGAGCTGTATACGCTGCCGCGTAATAATCTGGAAATGTTAGTGTGGATTTGGCAGATTATTATATTTGCGTGCGCTTGTAGACAGACAGACAGAAAAACTATTTCTGCAAGTGAGTTTTAGGCCCTGCTGGGTACCGGGGCCACTGCGCGGTCCCGCACTGCGTCATGTAGGTGATGTCGGGACATGACGTCGGCAGCCTGAGTCACCGCAGCAAGCTGCGATGTCGGGTCAGCAGACGTGAGCAGGACCTCCCAGTCCTAGCAGCTCGAGATGGCGTGCTGTCCCTGCGGGGGAGGGTCAGCAGGGCAGCCGGAAAGGATGCGGGAGAGTGTGGCGTGAGGGGGTCACCGCATAGGGAGCATGCAGGGGACGTGCCACAGTAGTGGGACAACAGCGGAGGGGATGGCAGAGAGCGGGCGTGGCGGCGTCTGACGAGGATTTGTTGGGAGTAAGTCTGACGGTCCAAACGGGGTATTTGTGTGAGCTCTGCAAAGGTGTGCGCTGTTGTGCTCGCGCTCCCTTCCTGCTGTTGGGTTCGGCGAATTTGGACATGGGGAGGATTCCCTGAAAACCACCGCGAAGGTGAATGACCCCTCTAGAAGAAACGTGACTGCAGGAATGTTGGAAACAGCGACGATAATAGCGTCCCCACGTGTTCGAACATGCCATCGGGTCGACGAAGGACAAGATCAGTGTTCTCTTCAGTCACGCTGGGGTTGAACAATTGCCCGAGAGCTGCGCCTTCGACAGATGTTCCACGTTCCGGTCATCAGACGACGAAGCACAAGATCAGTGTTGTCCCCTTCAGTCACGCTGGGGTTGAACAATTGCCCGAGAGCTGCGCCTTCGACAGACGTTCCGCGTTCCGGTCATCAGTACAAGATCTTGCAACCCATGCTGGGAGACAGCCCGCATTCCTGTGTCACGCAGGCACCTTCCTGTTCCACATGGGCGCAGTCCGGACCCACGTGCGCGCCCACCTGGAGGCCGCGTGGACGACAACATGACCAAGTCCTGTTTCCTTTCCCTCGACCGAGCTGTGAGAGAACATCAGGACCGCCCTGCCGTGGGTGGTACCACCAATGCCATTGTATGATTGGACATCATTCTTCGAACTGTATTCCCCAGCTAGGGATCTGGGGAATACGAAGAGTATTTAACGAGCTGCTGGTTTGGTACCAGAGGTCCGGACCCCGTAGAGTATCTGTTACGGGTCCAAATTGGACTCTTTTTTTTTTTGGAAATGTGGCGGAGAGTTTGAAGGATGCTTCACTCCCGCCACCGGTTGGCCCGGTATTGCACTACCTCCAGGATCGGCCTTGTCTTTAGCGCGTCTTTACTATCCTGTCTTTCTATCCCATCTTTCAATTCTTCTACTATCTGCACGTGGTAGCGATTGTGGCTCGGCTTGAGCCAGTGAGCAGGCCTGTGCACTTTCCGTTTTTTTTCCTAGCAGCAACAGACAGACAGACAATACCAGAGGAGGGACCCCCCCTTGAGAGATACCCTTTGCTGGGAGAGACTCCCGACTGCTAAGAAGCTCCCTTTACTGAGAGGCACTCTCAGTTGCCCTTACTTGTACACTATGTAAACAGTCTTTGTATAAAGTTTTCCAAGTTTGCTTCCTCCGATCGTCCTCGTCTCTTCTCCGGCCCAGTCACGCTACCTGAATCCCAACAGCGCCCGCTCCCTCGAGAATCCTCAATCGAGACTGTCCTGAGCCCGGCAAATCAAACCTCGGGCCAATTTATCGGCAGCCTCGTTTCCAGGGTTCCCAGAGTGAGCCGGCACCCTCTGGAGTTCTACCCTGCGCGGTAAATTTTGGGTAGGGTTGTTCAATAACTGCCAGGCAGGGGTGTGAATCCTGCCCCTGGCAAAGTTGGACAGAGCAGTTTTGGAGTCGCTGAAGATGTATTGGGTGTCCGAATGTGCAAGGGCTAGGGCGATGGCGGTCTCCTCTGCCTCCGCGGGCGTACAGCCCGAGGGAACGACGGTGAGTTAGGCGGTGGGGTAGGGTTTGATTGTAAGCAACTGCTACCGCTTCATGCGCTGCACATGCGGCGTCTACCAAAACGGCATCGTGGGCTTGCCCGTAATACTTATGGAGGGCATTAGCGCGAGCTACGCGGCGAGGGATATGATATTGCGGAGGGACATTTGGACGAAGGGGTTTCACAACGAGAGGTGTATGGATGTGTGGAGGGATTACTATAAGGATTGACTGGTTGGAGGGAATGTTGATAAGAAGGGAGGAGAGTATATGGCGGCCAGTGGCGCTCGCGGCAAATCTAAGGTACTGTGTCTGAAGGTGCGCGTCAACTTGTTCCTGAATGGTGTTATGCATGTCTAGTGCAAGGAGTTTGGCTGTGCTAGTGCTACGAGGTAGGTTTAGGACTGTAGTCGTAGGCGAGAAGATCTAAACGAAAGTAAATAGGATCAAAACCAGATGATCGCTGCGGAAGGCTTTCGCCAGCGTGTGTGCAAGTTGAATTGAACGTAATATGCTGTGACCATCAAGTCTAAATGGACAAAAGGCACACGCTTGGGCACCGGTTGAATGCCGCGGGGTTAGCCTTGCTTCGTCGACATTGTCAGAATTGACTGTTTGGGAAAGTAAAATGGTGCAGTATCTGTCTCGTATATCGGCGGACACCTGAACCGCGCCGTAAGGGAAGGGGTAAAGGAGGGAGTGAAAGAAGAAAGGAAGAAAGAGGTGCCGTAGTGGAGGCCTCCGGAATAATTTCGACCACCTGGGGATCTTTAACGTGCGAACCCGGCCGCGGCGGCTGTTTCGATGGAGGCAAAACGCGAAGGCGCCCGTGTGCTGTGATGTCAGTGCACGTTAAAGATCCCCGGGTTGTCGACATTGTCAGCGAACTACTTTTCCACGAACGTACGACGGCTGCTACGCGTCGGTATTTTGTGCTTCAATTTATAAGCCTCTCCTCCTTGAACTCGTGAATTAACTGCCGATGTGCGTGCTATTTTGCTTTTGCTCAACGTGGAACGTTCTCGTGTGCCGGATTAAACACCTGCCTGGGTAAGCAGCACCGTTTTTCGGGGTAAACAGCCGGCGCATGTGTTGCGCACATGTGATATCCGGTTGAGACCAACGCGTAGAATAACAGGAAAAGGACAGGGAGGTAAAAGCCTTCTTCTGTACCCCACGGAGATCTACAAAGCACGAAATTTTATGGAACACACGGGACATTTTTTTTCTGTTTTAAATCAGAAGTGATGACACATCAGAACCACTCTGAGTCATCTTGCTCGCGGATTTCCTTTGCTTATTTCTAATTATTGTCTGCAACCATTTCTATTTTGGTTTGGAAATGAAAAAAAATTAATATGGATTAGCTCAGCTAATACAGGATATACGAAGCGAAAGGTGTTGGCGTTAGCAAGGTTCTAGACGGTGATGGCTTTGAGGAAAGGAAGGGCGCACAACTAGCTCCCTGGATATGCGGACGCCTCATTCGTGCTTTGATGCATGTGACGGTATTGAGAGAGAGTGTGGCCTGAATGAGCGCTGACAGCGTTGTGCCTGACATGCGGCACTGCAGCAATAGCTAGGCCACCGCGTTCATTTGGTGATCGATCTCTCGCGAGAAGCCATTAACTGCATGTCACCTCTCAAGGTGGCAGGGAGGGCGTGCTGCCTATACAGTGTGCGGAACGCAATCAAAGCAGGCTTTTTCATTTGGACACCAACGCGCCACGTACATGAAAGCGAGACTGATGTCTCCACTGACCCTTGCCACAGCCACCTCTCTCGACCGAACGGTTACTCTTTCGTGGATCCCTGGGCATGCCTCGATCCCCAGTAATGAGCGCGTTCATGCGCTGGCCTGAGAACTCTCCTCCCGGACCCCGGACAATCAGGCACCCACCCCTGCGCTAGAGGCCCCATCGGTCCTTTATACATATCATAAAATCACCGCATTCTACAAACTCAGACGCATGACATTACCACCACCCCACAGTACTTTGTCGCCCTTATCCAGCGCCACATGGCGACAATTACAGACGGGCTGCTTTATTTCACCGTACCGTCTCTCATGTTTTCACCCCACCTTTCCTTCCCATTGTAACACCTGTGGCGTTCCCAGATCCACACTTTTCCACTACCTTTGGGAATGTCCTTCCCCATAGGCAGTACCCCGCATCCCCAATCCTACTCATTCTTCCTGGGAGGCTGCTTTACGGACCGCTAAGCCCTCCGGCCAGAAATGACTGGTGGATCGGGCCCTATGTGAGGCACAAGCCCGTGGACTCCTGAACCAGTAGAAGACAACCCTGGAAGATTTTTTCTTTCCTTTTTTTCTAATAAAAGTTGTTTCCATTTATCCATCCATCTATCCACTGACCCACGGACCCGGTTGTTCGCCTTTCCTTTCGTGAAAATGAACGGCCTTTGCAAAGTTGTCATCTCCTATTAACTCTATGAACGCTGTCGGCTCACTGGTTTTGTTTGGTTTTTGAGGAAAGGAAATGACACAGTAACCGTCTCGCATATCTCGGTAGACCCTGAAACTTGCTGTAAAGGACGGTATATAGGAGGGAGGGAAAGAAGGAGGAAAACTGAAAATTGAATGTTGGATTTTGAGGAAAGGCGCGGCGCTGCGCAGCGGCGGAATAAAGCCCCTCCATGACGCTACCGCTTTTTTAAGTACCGCCAAGCTTTGAAGTGTGCCGCCGCCTTTTTTCCGTATCCGCATAAGGCTTTTCCGGTTCCGGTTTCCGTTTTTTTGCCGGAAGTTGGCGTCCATTTTGTATCTGCTCGCGCGGAGGAAAAACAAATGGCGGTTCGTACTTCAACGTTCGGACATCGCGCACATCGTTTTTCCGAGACGTTGATCTAGTGAATATAAATCTGTGATGCAAGCACATAATTCGAGAGCACCGGTGTTTGCGAGGTGCGAAAGCGTCCCACGGCATCAACAAGCAGCGGCTCCGATCCCTGTCCCTCAGCGTCGGTCAACTTCGTGGCTTGAACGCTCAGAAATTTCGACGCTCTTCCCACAGTGTAATCATCGTATGCGGACACAAACCACTAGCGCGATGTGCCTCTTTTTCCGACACTGTTTAAAAAAATAGCACCAAAACAGCAATACGACGATGGATGAAAACAGCAGCGATGCAACGCAGCCACAGCCTCCAAGCACAACACGCACCGAGAACCGAAAAACAAAATGGCAGCGCTTCCGTTCTAGACCGGAAGTCGGAAGGCTGTGTGAGAAGGAAGAGCCGTGGGGGAGGGGAAGTTGGCGGTACTTAAACTGGTCGGAAAAAAACGTCATGGAGGGGCTTTACGGCGGAACACCTGTGGCTTGGTGCTACTAGTGGCGCATGCGCAGTAATGACCAGGGAGCGAAATAATAATAATAATAATTCCGCGGCGAGGCGCTCGTTGCGACGTCATGTGCCTCCTCGGAGCACCGCCACGGCGAAATCGCAAGTTCGCGGCCAGTAAAGCTGTCGCTTTAGAAATTCAAATTGTTTTTTGAGGAAAAGAAATGGCGCAGTGACTATCTCACTTCTTCGTGGACACCTCAACCGCGCCGTAAGGAATGGTGAAGGTAGGAGTGAAAGAAGAGAGAAGAAAATGACAGTGTTTAGCTCAGCTATGCGAGGATATACGTAGCGAGAGCTGTAGTTCCCCGCTGGTTAAGCATGTCGAGTTTTTGTGACTAAAATGGTTTATGGTTTATGGGGGCTTAACGTCCCAAAGCGACTCAGGTTATGACAGACGCCGTACTGAAGGGCTCCGGAAATTTCGACCACCTGGAGTTCTTTAACGTGCACTGACATCGCACAGCACACGGGCCTCTAGAATTTCGCCTCCATCGAAATTCTACCGCCGCGGCCGGGATCGATAATTGGTTTTTTTGGGGGGGGAAAGGAAATGGCGCAGTATCTGTCTCATATATCTTTGGACACCTGAACCGCGCCGTAAGGGAAGGGATAAAGGAGGGAGTGAAAGAAGAAAGGAAGAGGAGGTGCCGTAGTGGAGGGCTGCGGAATAATTTCGACCACCTGGGGATCTTTAACGTGCACTGACATCGCGCAGCACACGGGCGCCTTAGCGTTTTTCCTCGAACCCGCGTCTTTCGGGCCAGCAGCCGAGCGCCATAGCCACTCAGCCACCGCGACGGCTCTCGTGACGAAAATGTTAAGCATTGAAGAAGTATTCGGTGAGACACATTATTTATTCACTTGTTTTGACAGAGGTAAACACTGCCCGATGATCGGTAAAGTAACACGCAGTTGTCTCAATGCTACCTACACAGTATTTATACTGGTTGCTTTCTCTCAGATACACAAGGTCAATGCTTGCAGTCCAGGATCCGGAGTACCCAAGTTCGAACCCGACCGCGGCGGCTGCGTTTCGAAGGAGGCGAAACGCTGAGGCACCCATGCGCTGTGCGATGTCAGTGCACGTTAAAGATCCCGGGTGGTCAAAATTATTCCGGAGCCCTCCACTACGGCACATCTTCCTTTCTTCAATCAGTCCCTCCTTTATCACGCCAGTGCACTTTGATGCGTTCAGCGGAACGGTAGGTGTGATCCATGCGGCGCCTGCCGTGAAGACCGACGAGAGCCCAAGAGGTCGTCGCCAGTCTCCACTGACGGCCACCTAACAAGATCAACAAACCCATTTATAACCCAAGCCGATAATAAACGTATTCCAATCCAAAATCCAACACCGCGGCCGTCGGCAGTAATAATAATAATAATAGGTTTTTGGGGAAAGGAAATGCGCAGTATATGTCTCATATATCGTTGGACACCTGAACCGCGTCGTAAGGGAAGGAATAAAGAAGGGCGTGAAAGAAGGGGAGAGGTGTATAGTGGAGGCCTCCGGAATAATTTCGACCTCCTGGGGATTTTATGGAGGAAAAATGCTAAGGCGCCCGTGTGCTGTGCGATGTCAATGCACGTTAAAGATCCCCAGGTGGTCGAAATTATTACGGAGCCCTCCACTACGGCACCTCCTCTTCCTTTCTTCTTTCACTCCTCCTTTATCCCTTCCCTTACGGCGCGGTTCGGGTGTCCAACGATATGAGACAGATACTGCGCCATTTCCTTTCCCCCAAAACCAATTATTATTATTATCTTTAACGTGCACTGACATCGCAAAGCACACGGACGCCTTAGCGTTTTGCCTCCATAATATGAAAATAGAATGAAAATTAATTTTTAGGGAAAGGAAATGGCGCAGCGTCTCTCTCACATATCGGCGGACACCTGAACCGAGCCGTAAGGGAAGGGGCAAAGGAGAACTGAAAGTAAAAAAAAGATGCTGTAGTGGAGGGCTCCGGAATAATTTCGACCACCTGGAGATCTTTAACGTGCACTGAAATCGCACAGCACATGCGTGCATTTTTTACTTTCTTTTTACCCGCCACGGTGGCTCAGTGGTTAGAGCGCTCGGCTACTGCTCCGGAGTTCCCGGGTTCGAACCCGACCGCGCCGGCTGCGTTTTTATGGAGGCAAAACGCTAAGGCGCCCGTGTGCTGTGCGATGTCAGTGCACGTTAAAGATCACCAGGTGGTCGAAATTATTCCGGAGCCCTCCACTACGGCACCTCTTTTTCCCTTCTTTCACTCCCTCCTTTATCCCTTCCCTTACGGCGCGGTTCAAGTGTCCAACGATATTTGAGACAGATACCGCGCCATTTACTTTCCTCAAAAACCAATTTTATATATATATATATGTATATATATATACGGATGCCTTTGCGTTTCGCCTGCAACGAAGCGCTGCCGCCACGGTCAGGTTCGAACCCGGAAACTCCGGGTCATAAGTGATATCTATATCTGTTTTCAGAATTTCGCAAACGCAGTTACCTTGGTGCTCTGGTCCAACAAATGTTACCTGCATCGCGCCAAAATGCATGCGCTTTGAAAAACTTGGAGGCAGAGCAACCCCTCCAGTGCACGTGACTTGTCGAAATATCCAAGATTTTTTGGGCCACAGCAAGGGCCTACCCGAGGGCGGAGCCTTGGGGAACGCGAGAAATTACAGGATGCATCGAGGATTCAACGTTGAGTAGTAACAAATTGCTGACTGTGCGTTAGAAGGCATTCCGTCCATCTTACATTGTTAGCACAGTCTTTTTGTACGTAAATTTATGACCAACGAACAGTGTTCGAACATAACTACGGGAATACTAAGAACGAAAGAACAATGCAAAAGCAAACATCTACAGCAACCAAGGCCAGAACCCTGCCGAGTGCATGTAAACAGCAGAAGAAAAAAAAACTACGTGGTTATTTTGAGTAGACCCGGTCAAGTTTTAGCTTTTTTTTTAATGGCATGATGCACTTAAATATTTAATGACGATGGGCAGAGTATTACACAATGCCATTTATATGAATGAGGCAGGCAACAGTGTTCGCTGTAGTACAATAAAGTGACGTGTGTACTGTTTTCGAAATTTTGATTAGAAAGGCAAACAACGCTGCTGGTCTGGAGTGGCAGCTCATTTTAGAACGGCATGTCAGGTGCGGATATGAGCAACGCAGCATCCCAGTTGAACCTTGTGTTTTGCGTATGACGGCCTTAGTCACATATGTGCCATCAAACGCAACACAGCACGACGCAGCGTTCCGGTTTGTTTGGGTGCTCTCACCTTCGGCAGCTCGTCTCGTGTTTGTGTATGTTGTACAGTTGGCGCAAATTTTCACAGCTTTTCAAAAAGGGCACCAGTTAGCCAGACATCTGTTGTTTCGTGTGATACTGTACGGCTGAATTACTTAAAACCGCTTGCAAATGCTGCTGAACATTGCGGCTATAATCGCATGTCGAGGAACTGAGGTACAATAGTCGCACTCAGAATCTGCGTGTCGCACATATTCCTTCAAGCAAACTTTGAAACAAGTTGATTAACGTGAATGCTCGCTTGCGTGACGATATGTATCCTGGAGTGGTGTACAGAATTCCATGCGCTGAGTGCAACGATGTTTACATCGGCGAAACCGGCAAGTTTACACGACGCCTGCAAGAGTACTAATATGACGTGGCGAATGGCACTCAAGCATCGAACGCTGTTGCTGAACACGCTGAAACACATCATCATAATATTGACTGGGACAATGCCACCGCCATAGCTAAAGAGAAGAATGTGTCATCAAGGCTGCTACTCGAATCATTGATCATTCAGGCAACCACCAACACTATGAATAGGACCAATAGAAATCTTCCGGCAGTTTACTTACGCTCATTACGTCACATACTACATACTTAAAGGACGACCGAATCTTGGCCACCTCAGTGAACACGGAACATGGCCGTACGTGTTCCGAAACGCCAATCATAACCTCGACATGATCAGTGACGTTCAACTTCAACACAATGCCTGACCAGACAAACTTTTGTCGAACCCTGGACTATACAATAGTAGCACATATTCTTAGTTCCGAAAAGTGCATCGCAACATAGAAGGGATTGCGCCGCCTTCTAATACAGTGCCAGTACTATTAGGCTCATGTGGAAGCTAGGAACACAACAAGCGAAGTTCGGCAGTGTAGTTTCGTAATACAAAAACGTGATAAGAAACCGCGGGTTGTGCTTACGCGGACACAGGAAGAAGCCACAAAACAGGAGACACTGCGTCATGGCTCGTATTTCTAACGCACTGCTCTCTTGTCATGTTCTCGAATGAGCATCGACTAGCCCAACTACACGCCGTTCTTACGGTGTACTGCAATCGGCGATCCGGAGCCAGTCTTCTTGCTCTACGAAACCGAAGAGCGTGTTTCAAAGGGCGAATCGGATTCATATGCTGAGATCTGATTGGACCGCGACGGTATGGTCCCGAAGCTCCCTAGGCATCTTGCTCTTTCGCGGATTCTGAGAGCTGCTCCGGATCGCCGATCTAAATGCGCCATTGATTCGTTGTCGGGCCACGCTTACCGATGGAGGCGTTTCTGCAGAACACGTCCTGCCGCCCCTGAAACCGGTTCAGCTCAGCACGCTTGCTCTCGTCGGAATAGAATAGGCATGCTTCCGACGTGTACTGCTGCACCTGCACCCTTATCGGCAGAGACCGAAAAGAAAGAACAAGAATTGGTTGTGACGTTGTTTCCTACTCCAGTGTGTGTATCTTCGAGAAATCGCTTCTGTCCCTCTGATAACCCGGCCGGTATTGCTGACAATTGATTAGTGGCGTGCGCTATACATACAGTCGCTATCGTCATCATTGTTTGGACATCGGTGCAAGTGACTCCAAAGTTTTGCCTTCTCATTCTACGAAGGGAGCATATGTTCACTGCGGAACAATTTATTGGAGTTTTACGGGAAACCTGTGCTTAAGTTTCCCCCGCTGACCGCTAGCGCCACCTGGCGGCCATCGGCGCACTTTTTATGAAGCGAAAAGCTTCGCTACGCTAGGTAAAGCAGTCGTCGCGTAGGCCGGAGAATGACCTGGAACGACCTTCAGCACAACCACGTTAGCCGTGTATGACCATATGTGGTACAGTTTTGGTGTCGAACCGTTGACCCATGATCTTGACCCACGATCCTTAGTTGACCTTTGGCATTGGGTGACCTTCGGGTTGACCTTTGACATTAAGAACATTCGATAGGGTGATGTGGAGCCACGTGATGACATCCGATGGGGGTGTAGTAAGACCATACCACGTCATAGCCACGTGGTCGTGTGGGTATATATAGAACGGCTGTCGCGAGCGTGTAGCGAAGCTGCCACGGACGAGCCTCAGACGCTTAGCAAGCGTGCTTGCTTTTGGCTGAATTCCATTGTTAGCCAAGTTAAGTCACTGCCAATTTTTTATTTATTCGATAAGTGTGTCATGAGGCATAAGCTGAGAAAGGGCGCACTTACTGTGTGCGAAGTTTGCTACCGCGGCTGGTAGTGCAGAAGGGCGACCGAAAAAACGACGAAACTGTCCGCATACCGCGGCGCTTGCTCTCGCCAAATTACAGAAAGCCACGACAGAAGTGTTTTCTGCTTGTCTCCGCCGTGACTGCACGTAAAAGAGCGTCTGCAGAGCTAAATTCAGGCCATGGGTGAGGGCGGAAAATCCGCTTGCGGCTCATTTGTTCGTTGCTTTGCCGTGCAAGCCTTAATTTGATTAACACAGTGCAGCTTGGGTACTCGTAGCATATGTAAAGTAAGACGTTTATTCACTGTGCAGTCGTGATTGCACCGACTGGGAGTTTCTCACTGGTTGCAGCGAATAAAATTGCTTGGAAGGCACTAAGAGCACTTCTGTTAAGTTACCTCAGTCTTGATGCTTGTGTACGCATCCCGAAAACCTTCATGCAACATTTTTGTTTCAGGATACATACTGATCTCTAGTGATTCTTAGCTTTGTTCTCTTTACATAAGGCCAAGCAATTTTGCTGTATTCAAATGTGTTGCTATAGGCTGTGCTTCTAGATGTCACTTCGCTTCTTTAAGGTATGCATGCCGTTAACGGCTGCATCAGCGCGTCTCTTTCTTTTTTTTTTTGTCAGCGATATTCTGCATGCTGATTTTTGCCTGCATCCGGCGCACTGAAGGGGCTGGGGTAGGCATGTCAAAGCAGTCACTATGCGTCTCGGCTTTAAAGTAATACCGACCGCAAATTTCGCCTAGCCCTGTAAATTATTTAAAGAAACTTCTTTTTTATATAATTCGTGCTGAATCAATATTTTCTTCAACGACAGTGATTAGAACAACTATCCGAGCAGATCGTTCAAAGCAATCTGCTTTTTTCTAACTTGTACTGAATCACTATTTTGCTGAATGACACTGAATAGCACAACTTTTCAAGAATGGATAACTTTGGCTTCTAAAGAGATGGAGAGCATGCTCTGAGAACGATCAGCCTGCTACAGATGGTCACTGTATTCACCCACGCCTGAGTCTTTTCGGGGCACAAAGGCTTATCACCGCCATTTATTACGGCAGCAGCGTCATGCTTGCAGTTCCCCGAAAGCAAGCCTCGGAAGTGCATGATAAGATGCGCCTGCTGAACTGACGTCTGCTTTTATTCCTGAAAGCATAAGCATTGCAAGGCTCAGTAAAAGCTTTGGAATGGCAACCGCACACGGTCGCAAGCTATACTAGTACAAGTGTGGACATATGTAAAGGGAGCACGCGATTTCGTTCCAAGTGCAATAACGCCTTCCGTATCGGAAATGAAGAGACATTGTTTGGTCATGAGAACGCGCACTGGCGCCCCCTACCAGTATGCACGCGCCAGGGCTTGCAATTTCAGTTAGGTAGCGTGTGGAAAATGCTAGATGGAAATAGGGTGCTCCGTTTACTTTTTTCCGCGCCAGGTTTGTGTTTAGATGCTAAAAGAGACAATTTTTCACTCCGTGTGTTTCTTTTGGTTCACCCTCATAGACACTGCATGCGTAATAAATTAAAACGCTTACAGTACAACCCAAGTGAACAGAATTTTGCCTAGATAAGCTACTGGCGTAATTTCTAAAAAGGCGAAAAAATAAATATTGAACTCGTTTAGTTCCCGTAGCGTGAACTGATGGCGCAGTAACTATCTCACATCTCGGTGGACACCCGAACCGAGTCCCATTTGAACCCAACATATTTTTGGAAATGTGGCGGAGTGCTTGAAGGTTGCTTCACTTCCGCCACCGGTTGGCCCGGTATTGCACTGCCTCCGGGATCGGCCTGGGACATTATAGCGCGCGTCTTTTCTATCCTGCCTTTCTATAGCCTATCCTATCTTTACACTCTCCTACTTTCTGCACGTGGTAGCGATTGTGGCTCGGCTTGAGCCAGTGGGCAGGCCTGTGCACTTTCCTTTTCATTTTTCCTGCAACAACAGAAGAAGAAGACCCGAACCGTGCCCTAATGGAAGGGAGGAACGCAGGAGTGAAAGAAGAATAAGAGAAAGAGGTGCCGTAGTGGAGGACTCCGGAATATTAGACCACTTGGGGACCCTTACCGTACACCGACATCGCACAGCACACAGGCGCCTTATTGCTTGCCTCCATCAAAACGCGGCCACTGTGGCCGGGTTCGAACCCGGGAACTGCGTTCACTGATGCAGGGCCAGGAAAAGTATTTTCTGCCCCTTGGGCGTCTGCTGCTCTTTAAAGAAGCTCATGACCGTGGGGTCATCAACTTAGCTTGATTCAGCTGAGCTCCCGGTCGTTTGAGACCGGCCGAAGTGTTTGTATTTCCGCCTTGAAAATAGCAACACATGCCACCTCAACTCAAAACTTTGTAAGCCTTCTGCAGTGCTCTATGCCCCGGGTATCGAACGGCGGTCTCTCATTTGCCCGATTAAGTTGAAATCCAAGCTAGATGATTGATCCCAACAGCTGCTTTATGACTTGTCAAAGAAATTTAAGGTCCGCAAAATGCTGTCGAACTTAGAGAAAGAGGTGCGTAGTGAAGGACTCCAGAATAATTTCGATCATCTGGGTATCTTTAACGTTCACTGACATTGCACAGCATACAGGCTCCTTTTGCGTTTCGCATCCACCGAAACACGGCCGCCGCGGCCGAGTTCGAACCCGGGAACTCCAGCATAACTCCCTCCCTGGGTCAGTGGACACCTCAGTCGCGCTTTTAGGTACGTGGCGATGGTGTCCACCAGAAAAAAACCGTGCTATCGCACAATATTTTGTGCTTAGCAATGCTATACCACCAGCCATTTTTTTAATATTTTGCCTCCGTCGGAACGGTGACCACAGCAGCACTTTTGCACCGCAGTAGTCATCTCGGGGTCTGGACGAACGCCCTCAGCTCTGATCACGTGACGAAGAAAACGGAGCTCCTGGAAACCGAATTAGCATTTCTGGGATTTTATCGTCAACTGTGTGGTACGGAATGCCTGCGGCACCATTCACAGCCGGTTTAGATGTTCCTCGAAGCTAGCAGGAAAAATGAAATGGCCTGCCATTTCAGTCCAGAAGACGGGACAGTGTCCATCATGCGTTGGAAGTTAGCTAGCGCTGAACAGAATCCGAAAGGCAGCACTTTGTATTCATGTAGGCAGTCCGGGGTCACGATCGCTGTCTTCTCTATGTCAAATTGAATGCGGAGAAATATTAAGCATTACGCATTCGATCCAAGGCGTCACCGATACATGGAAGTGGGCTTTCGTCGCTTTTCTTCACGCGGTTTAATTTCTGATAATCGACGCAGAATCACAAAGTGCTGTTTTTTTCTTCACCAGCACTACAGGCGAAGCCCAGGGGCTGGTGGTCGGTTGGACTACGTCGTCGGTAAGCCTTTCTTGCACTTGACTTCGAATAGCCTCTCTTTCCATCGGCGACACTCAGTATGGGTGCTGGGATCTCCTCGTCGACGATGATGCGGCGCTTGGCTAATGGCGTTCGTCCTACCTTTGATGACGTGGCAAGGCACCCGGCGAAATCCTGAAGGAGCTCTAACAGGCGCTGCCTCTGACCAGCCGACAAGCCGGGATGGATGTCCACGGTAGACGGAACGTTATCTCAATCGCGTCCTGCTGGCGACGGCGACTCCAGAGGACATATTTCAGCGGGCTCAACAAAATCGGTGACATATGCGATGACCGTTCCTTTAGCAATGTAGTCAAGGGTTCGACAGAATCCTGTCTGGCGAAAGGGAAACATAGTGGATGAATAAAACGAACACTCGCCAAAATTGGGTTTTAAAATATGACGTTTCGGGACCATTACGGGTCCCTTGTTCACAATGAAGATGGACGAAATGGGCCGCTTCTTATAAGCACACTTGACAGCGCAGTGAATGGGCGTAGTTTTCCGGGAGATTACCCTTCGTCCGGTTAATAACGTTATCCGTAGTCTGAACATAAAATAATTCTAAAAGCAGTCGGGACGATAAAGTTTTCATTGTATCTAAGATTGTGGCGTTTTCCCAGTCAGTGGTGTACTTCATTTCTTGAACATGCTCTGCTAGTGCGTTCGATGACGTGCGACATTTGCTGACGTCGTTCTTGTGGTCTCTTAATCTTCTCTAACATCGCCAGACTCGGCAATGTATGATGCATCACAGTTTTTGCAGGGGATTTTGTACACAACTCCGGGGTAACGTGGGCGCTCCAGGCGATCTTTAACATGACAGAGCTGTTGTTTCAGCTTACTGGATGGCACGTGTGCAATGCGAACATCGTATTTTGCAAATATCCGTGCCAGAGCCTCACTTGTCCGCCGGGCGTAAGGTATGCTCGCGCGATTCTGTTGTCCGATGAGTCGGGGCTCGGCGGGTTGCAGAGAGCGGCGTGGTTCGTTTTGCAGCAGTTGTCGGGGATAACCATTCTGCTCGAGGTCGATGCGGACTTTTGTATGCTCCGAATAGCGCAGACCGGGACTGGAGCAAAGACGAGCTGCACGTTTATATAGAACGGACGCGACGGAAAGTTTGTGGCCAATGGGGTGGGCAGATTGAAAATCTAAGTACTTCCCAGTGTGTGTAGGTTTTCGGAAAACGGTAGTGGCTAGACCATCGGGAGTGCGGAGAACAAGGACATCAAGAAAAGCAATCCTTCCGGAGACTTCTTCTTCCATTGTGAATTGAACTGTAGGTTGAAAAGAATTTAGATGGTCCAGAAATGGTTTGGCGTCCCTGCGATGAATCACAGAGAAACAATCGCCCACATAACGCAAGAAGAGCTTCGGACGAGTATGGAACGATTGAAGGGCCAAACTTTCAATAGGTTCGAGCGCGAGGTTGGCACAGGTCACGGATATCGACGCACCCATAGCCGTACCAAAGACTTGTTTGTAGTATTCGTTCTTGAAAATGAAATATGTGTTCTGCAGACAGGATTTCAGAAGGCGGCACAGATCAGCTGTTTCAAAAGGCATTCGGAAAGGCAGTGATGCGTCTTCTTCCAGTACTCTCTCGCAGCATTCAACAGCGAATTCAACAGGAACGCATGTGAACATGGGTTTTACATCGAAGGAGACCATGATGTCATCCTCGTCAACCGCCACATCCTTCAGCTTAGTAACAAAATCAGCCAAATCTTTCACGTAATTCGGTGTTCGTCCAACGAGGGGACCAAGGACTTGATGCAGATACTTGGACAGGTTATGCAATGGCGAACGCGTGAAATCAACAACTGGCCTTAGAGGCACGTCCGGTTTATGAATCTTGGGTAAGCCGTAAATAGCAGGTGCTGAGCCGTTGTGGCATAACAACTTGTAATAAAGGTACTTCTTTGAAGGAGGCACAAACTTGAACACATCAGTCAGCAGTTTTTCAAGCTCTGATTCGACTTTTTTCGTGGGGTCCCGCTTCAGCTTGGCGTACGTTAGAATATCCTGCAGCAGGTCGGACATCTTTGAAATGTACTGAGTGCGGTCTAATATCACGGTTACATTTCCTTTGTCGGCCGGTAGGATTGCTATCTTTTCATTGTTCTTAAATCTCTTGAGGGCATGCTTCTCACAGGTAAGTAAAATGCTGGACAAAGTTGAACGTTTTGCAAGCGCCCCAATGGCACGTGAGCGTGCTTCTGCTTGAAACTTCGGGTCTACTAGGCGAACTGCCTGCTCAACGGCACAAGTCATTTGGCCTACCCTGGGTGCGGCGCCGGTGTTGAAACTGAGGCCAAGGCTCAGGAGGGCATGTTCCGCAGGGTCCAAGTTGTGCGATGACAAGTTGTAGATCCCCGGTACAGTATGGCTGCTTCCGGTGGTGCCGAGTAAGCGCAGGAGCTTTGCTTACTCGCTTGCGTCTGCGTCTGCCGGATGGGCGCCGGAGGCAGGACAGCATCCGCAACCGGTTCAGGTACCGCCTGCATCTCGAATAACTGCCGCTAACAACAGAAACTGCGGCAACGGTGGCAGTGCAGAGAGATGCACTTTGCGCAGCTTTTTTCACAGCAGAACAGACGAGCCCTCTCAAGGCGTCGGCGGGGCCGCTAGAACCTGACGCAAAGACGGCTGGCGACACGGTGTTTACGTCGTGGTTGTAGTAGCGAGAGCGTTGATGCAGGGTGTTTTCGACGGTGGGGGCCTCCTCTAGAAATTCCGAAATGGTGCCAGGTGGGTTACGCACAAGCCCAGCAAATAGTTCTTGCCTGACGCCACGCATCAGTTGGCGCACTTCTTTGCCCTTGGTCAAGTTCGGGTCCTCCCTTTTGAACAGGCGGTTCGTGTCACCATAGTAAACTGTGACGTTGTCCTTGGGTCGCTGGTTCCTGGAATGCAGCGCAGACTCTGCTCGTTCCTGTCGGTCGGAGAGAAAGAGAGAGAGAGAAACAAATTTTCTGCCATAGCCTGTCGCGGTTTAGGGCAGGTGAGCTTGGTGTGGCCCCCAGGTGTGGGCGACTTCGGTGTTGGCACAGGTCGCCAGAAGCTGGCTACGAAACTGGTCCCAAGAAGCTAGCGTTTCCTTGCCATTCTCATACCACGTTCGCGCCGAGTCGTCGAGAGTGAAGTAAACATTGAGGAGCTTCCGCTCCGCATCCCAGCAGTTGTACCTTGCGACGGGTTCGAATTGTTCAAGCCAATCCTCCAACACCTCGCCATGGAAGGTCGGTGGCGTTTGCAGCTGGAGGACCACGAAGTGTGCGTGTTCGCTTCCGCCGCTGGCCGCAGTTGCCGCATCCGCCCTCTGCCTGCAGCTCTGTTCGTAGGCGACAAGGGGCCCAAACTCGAGTGACTGTCTTTGCAGTTGGCGGCTCGCACTGCGACTGGAGTCAAGTCCGCTTTCATACACTGCCCTCTACGGGCGGGGGGGAGCAACAGCACTCTACCAGAAAGTGCAACGAACACTTGCCACAGTGACACTGTGACAGCACAGCAGCACATAAGACTGCGCTTAGACAAGATGACCGACTCGCCGCGCACCCATTTTGCCCTTGTCGTCTACTCGCCCATGAGCACGCGTCAGTATACTGATGTAGAGATTATGAGATCGACTTAATATGTGTGCAGTTACACATGCCTATTTTTAGTTTGCCACACATGTGCCCTCTTCGAGTAGCGCTGCTCTCTGCCCACCGCTATAGGCGCGCGGTGCCACCGCCGCAGTGCCTTGGGCGGTACGTGTCGCAGCAGTCGCCGGACACTGCTCCACTTCTCTGTTCTCGCCCTACTATGCCTCCTTCTTCCATGGTACCCGTACTTAGGGTGGTTTCCGTGGCAGCCACCCTCGATCTCGCCATTTCCTCCTCCTCCCACTGTGGCTATCCTCCGGCTGGTTGCCATGGCAGTTTCCCTCAGTTTCCGCAATCTTGAGCTCTCGCCATACCACTGCTACCACCCGCAGGGCGGTTTAATTTAAGCCACCCCCGGTTTCTCGTTCATTGCTCTCGCCATACCCTCCTCTTTCCGCGGTAATCATGCACTTCTGTATATGTATTCCTACGCTGTTGTCATACCTCTCTGTCTCCCGCCATATCATCCTTCTTCGATGATAGCTATACTCCGATAGTTTCCAGCGGTGACCACTCACTGGTTACGCATTCCTCCACTCTCCTCATACACACCTCCCCCTCCTTCAACGGTAACCACTCGTCGAGTGGCTCCTATGACTGGTTACACCAACTACTACTACTACTACTACTACTACTACTACTACTACTACTACTACTACTATTACTTTTAGTATTACTACTACTACTACTGCTACTATTACTTTTACTATTACTATTACTACTACTACTATTACCACTACTACTATTACTACTACCACTACTGCTGCTGCTGCTGTTACTACTACCACTGCTACTACTACTACTACTACTACTACTACTACTACTATTATTACCACTACTACTATTACTACTACCACTACTGCTGCTGCTGCTGTTACTACTACCACTGCTACTATTACTACTACTACTACTACCACTAATACTACTTACTACTACCACTACCACTAATACTACTGCTATTACTACTGTTACTACTACTACTACTACTACTACTACTGCTGCTACTACTACTACTACTACTACTACTACTACACGGTCACTTAACAGACACTGAGGACTCGTTTTCATGTGCGCAAAATAGGTGCCTCCGCTGGCCGCTTCCCTCTGTGCCCGCGCATCATATAACGGGTCATTGCTACCATCCCGTGCATTGACTTATGCACAACATATGCGCCAGTTTTTACGCGCTGAATTGTACGAACAGCCGTAAACATGCTTCCAGCGGGGCAGGCCCTCCTGTGCCCGGAACTAGAGGGAAACGCCGGATGAGGAGGATTTTACCGCCCATACCGGGGCGAAAGAACTTAAAATTGCTTTGACGGCCGTCCCAATGTTATAATTAACTGTTTCCGCTTGCCACAGACACAGAGGCGAGGGGTAGTCGGGACTGATTAGGACTACCTTGGATTTTTAACGTTTACCGACGCCTTGGTGCTTGAGAGTTTTCCCACAGCATAGCTTATTTAAAGATTGCCGCGATATTAAAAGGCGCCGGCATCGTATGTCGCAACCATCAGGTTGCCCAGGTCAGCCCAGGCGAGCCCAAGCCTGAACGCAGTCTAGGGCCGGTGCAATATAATTATTTCCTTTCGATTCCACACTTTGTCCGTTCCTCTTCATCATTGGCTCAAGGTCAGCGATGTCTGGGGCGTGGCGTCACTTGAGCCAATGACGAAGAGCAAGAAAAGAAATAGAAGGGAATGGAAGTGGAATTGTACCGCTTGAACTGGTCCTTGGAGGAGGCACACTTTCGATGCAGAGGGGGTTCTGTACATCTGCCGCTGTCACTTCTTTGTCCCGAAGGAGAGCTAGGAACCTGTGATTTATTTTATTTTTTGCGAAGTGCGGTCACCGATGTCAGGGATCGAACTCGGAACCTTTTGCCCCGTAGCGGTTAGCTCCGACCCGCTCGGTCACACCAGTCGTTTCGCCCCTCACCTGTTCCTCCGCTCGCTCCCTACGAAGCTACTGTACGGGTAGTGCAGGCACGTTCACAGTGGCGAGCATGTAGCACACGACTGCTGTCATTTGATGCCAATCAAAAGGGGACGACGTAGGCCGAGCGGAGGGCCTCGAGACTGGCGGAGGGCCTCGCAACTAAATTTCGAAGAACAGGCTCAGTACATGACAGCCGGCCACATATCGTTGGTGAAAATGCGCCAGCAACTTGCCCACCTTGCCATTGTGCCGAACTTAAGTCAACACTGAAAAACAAATGTCAAAACTTCTACAATGTATCCGCAACTCCGGTTCCCGGACCCACTTTAATGACGAGGACTAGAGATGGCATATTCTTCTCTTACAACAGTTTCTTTATGCAGTCTATAGACTTTCCATAGTCTATATACTGTAAAGTCTATATGCTCTCTATAGACAAACCGTAGAGAACAGTCTATGGCAATACAATTCAATAGACAGTCTATAGACAATCTATTGATATATGGCCATACACTTTTAGTAGACTTTTGTCTGTAGGCAGTCTATAGACTATGAATAGACAAAAATATAGGCAATACAATTCAATAGACAGTCTGTAGACAATCTATCGATATATGGCCATACACTTTTAGTAGACTTTTGTCTGTAGACAGTCTATATACTATGAATAGGCAAAAATAAATATCTATTGGGAGGCAATAGAGTTCATGAGAAGTCTATATACTGTATATAGGCTTTTTTTGTAAGGGCTTAGACATATTGCCAGCCTGGAGTATCTGGGTGCGACATATTACGCCGACGGCGACGCCGTTCACCTTAGGGGAAGTCCCTGCCAAACAAACCTCTCCAAGGTCACAAGAGATTCACCTGCGCCGAAGTCGATGAGCTGTACCCTGACGTCTCCGGAGGTTCCGAGTCAGACCTGCGGCGCACGTCACCTCCAGCACTACGAGGTTGAGCTGCTCCGAATGGCATGGACGCCCGCCTGCCATGCAATATGCTTTCGCTTTATAGTTGGCCTCACAACGCGAAAAAAACAGGATGGGGAGAGATAGGCGCCAGCGACAGTAGCGGAGCTAGCAAGGGTACGGGCGCACTGTGTACGCATGAAGGGCGCAAACGTTCTTACGGCGCATGTGGTATGCGATCCGACACACGTGCGGCGGAGGTCGTCAAATGGGTTGCTGGGTGTAGTATACCGCTCAATATGAGCTGTAACCTCCCAGGTGTGAACAAACTGAAGTTATCGCTTTATAATACGTCAAAGCGCCTTTATACAGGCCATAAAACGGGCCCAAACACGCTCTTCTTGTTACCGACCGCTCAGTTCACAACCACGCGCATTCCCAGTTTCGTCGCTTTCAGCCCCACCCGACTGGCCTGAACGCCAGAAGCGGATGTGATTGCGGATTCCGCTTTGAACGGCGACAGAATGTCACTGGGCTCCAGGTGCCGCAGTAAAACGTCCAGCAGCACTATTGCTCTCTGTCGACGAACGGAACGCGAGAAAAGAAAAAAAATCAGCCGTATTTTTAAATGTGCATCAAATGCCGCAGTTAACATTTAAGATAAAGCAGCTTCATTCACTCAGTGGGCTTCAATAAATAAGAACAATATTTCAGGCACTTTTTTCTGCACGTAAAGGCCGGAAGTGTACTTATTTTTCAGTGAGAGATGGCGGCCGCTGCAGCCGGTGATCGCCACTCGGCGTTTTACGTTTATCTCGAAGGAAAAAAAGGAGAGGAAAAATTTCTGGCCTGCACTCATTCAGTAGACAATGCACGCTGGCTGTCGGGCTGAACCAGTAATTCGGCGTGACGAATTGCCGTTCACAGTATCGCTAAACATAAGTTGCTGCTGTGATCGGACCTCTGTGCAGACTCTAATTTTGGTTTTTCCTTCCTTGAATGCAAAAACCGCGATATGCCGCTGTAAGGCATTGCTTTTTTTCTTCATTAAATAAATAAAAGGGATGAGCTAAAATCTTCTGTGTTTCGCTTCACGCATGCGTTGGGAGACTTCGCAGACGAAGTTTCCGAGGTTCACCATGGCGCAAAGCACACTATGCCCACTGGTGCCTGAAAACTAGCTTGCAAGCCTACTCGCGCGCTCAGCGCATAGCCACAGCACCACGGCTATTCAGAACTGTGACTCCGAAAAACCACCCCTGGCATGCCAAACGCGCCGGTGTAGTTACGCGTCCCTGGCGACTGACCATGCACATGAGGAGCGAGTTCATGCTGCTAGACACTGCACGCGATCATCATGTGGGACCCTCCGAGAGCTAATAGAGAGTTCTAGAATAGCGAATGCACATTTGCGCACAGTAAACAGGAGCATTTTGTGGGGAAATGTTCTTTTTCTCACGTCGTTCAACGTACGCAGACGCGACAACTCTGGTGATACGGGAGCCATCTGGTTTTCATAAAGTGAACTATTTCTGCAACAAACCGGTGCTTCTCGTTAGCTGTAGGAGAATCGGCCAACGACACAAAAACCAGGCAACATTTATCATCCATCTATTTTGTTATAGGTAAGATAAGACAAAGCGAAAGCCCTGCACCCAGTGTACAGCCAGTTGTCGTGCAGAAAAACGCAGTAGCATCGACAAGTTCACTCAGAAGCGAGAGGCTCCGCTTTGGAGCGCGCCGCCATGTTGGTCATTTATTTCATAGGCAAAGTTCTTAGACCAATCAGTTTCGCTGCTGCCCATACCCGGCCGCTAGCTAGCGCAGCTACCGTGGACGTCGCTGCAGGGAACTAACCGCTCTGCAGTCGCGCTTTTCTACATGTATCAAGACCAGGAGAAGACACACACAGATTGTGTCCGGCGACAGTCTGCGTGTGTGTCTTCTCCTGGTCCTCCGTCTTGTTTCGCTGTTTTTTTTTTTTTGCTCTTGAACATGTACCAACTCGCCCAGCAATTCAGGCTTCTGTTCTACACGTCTCGCGCGTCGTCTGCTGCGCCTCCGGAAAGACAGACGGCACCGCACCTATATCTGCACGTATGGGCATTATACTGGGTACTCGTTATACTGGGTAGTATGGGTATTATAATGTTGTATGATATTATACTAATCCGACCCACTAATCCATCTTAATTCATCAATTTTCTCGAGTGGGCCTTCTTCCAAAGTTTTGGGGGTCCTTGGGAATTCTTGGCAGTTGGCCATCTTCCAAATTTTCGGGGTCATCATATTATCAGTTGGTCCACTGGAGGTCACGTGGTGCTGATGACGTCATGACCCTCTCAATCGCATTCATAGATCACGGAAGTCCTTGTACCCCTACTGGCGCAGTGGTGCATTGGTTAAGTGATGTGCTTGCTACTGCGCTGGCAGGTGGCTGTTTCAAACACAGCTGTTTCAAACACATCCACCGGGGGCTTGTAAGTCCCAAGTTGGTCTTCCCGAGCTACCGTAAGGCTCGTGCGAAGCGTCACGGAATCGTCACATCATCCACCTTCTGTTTGTTCGCGCCACCTATAGGTGTGGTTCATGGAAATTTTCCGCTGCCACTGCTGCTGTCTTGCAGCAATGACTACGTTCACACCTGTCCATCCCAGTCAGTGAGGCAGGGAGGCCCACTCTCACCATTTTTTTTTTTTTTTGCGCTGTAGTTGGAACGGTTCTGTGCGAAAAAAAATGCGAGCGATAACATATGAGGTTTTGCCTTGAAGTCGCGCGAATTCAAAATTTTAGGCTGTGCTGATGACGGCTGTTTTTTGTGTCCATGAGGACAGGGTTAGAAATACAATTACACTGGCCCATAGGTGTTGTGATGTGGCAGGTTGTGTCATTAATCTGGATAAATCTGTTGGGCTATATCTGGGAAGTCTTGCAACGTACCCTAAAAAGAAAAAAAAAGCCTCCCACTCACACCCAGATTTATTCGGTTTCTCGCAGTCAAGAAGGAGTTGAATCCTCATGACGTGTATTTTTTTTCTTCTTGGCCTGCATGCGCTCTGGCGTACTCGAATGGCAGTGGGAAATTGCGACCCTGACGTCTGCCCGGTGTGCAGTTGTTTTGTTGAAAATGTATGCAAGCTGTGTGACGTCCTCAGGAACCAAGGCTTCTGTGATGAAGTCATTGAAGAGATGAATATTCTTGTAAAAATGAAAGTTCATAAATTTTGACGTCAAACCAACCGACACAGTTGGGGTGTTTCTGTATTTGCCGCAACAGGCAGTAAAGAAAAAAAAGCACTCGTCGTAGCTATGAGGTTCCGTAGTCGCTTCCCACGAGAAATTCCCGGGTTCTAATCCGACCTTCACACACATCGCTGATATCGCTCACCGCGACCAGTAATTCCAGCGGATTAACAGACGAGATTTTTTAGGCCCTATGGACGACTGATCGGCGCCAAGCTGCGGCGGCTCCGCTAACTATTCTTAGAGCAGTCGGCGCGCGGAACCACGTGCTTTGCTACGTTGCCCGAGTGCTTCGCTGGCACATTCAGACGTGGCCAGGGTTTTGCTGCAAAAACCTTTCTTGGGAACGCTGTAACATGGATGTGCGCAAGCCAACGAGGTAGAAGAGCTGCTGAGGTCAATGGGTGACTTTTTGGTGCCAGCCATACAGAAAATACATGCGAACAGGAGATTTCCTCGCTGCAGTGAAACGCTCGCAGGACCATGTCAGCACAGCAGTTATCAGGCACGAAGTCGAAAAGATTATTTGTTAAGATTAGAAAGGGTGAGGCAAATACGAGGCGCTACATATATATTAAAAAAAAACGTCGCCGAACACACTCGAGTAACGGGCACATTTTAAGCGCGAGGAGTTTTATGTCAGGCTGCCTGTGTACTGCAGGTCTTATTACAGCATGCCTGCATGTTGACATCATGCTTCCTTATCCACGGAGGGGAGTGGTGTAATGATAACATTCGGATTCCACATCATTTACGTATATTGCGATCACTTTTTCACTTAATTGCGCATTCTATCCGCTGTCGCTTGGATCAGCCTGACAGACGGGCGGATGACAAGAATCGAATACAATTGAATGAAATTAGTGGTATCAAAGTGGCATTGCATTAATTGCATGGTTTCCATCCACTGAAAAAGAAAACCTGAGGCTAGAAAGCGTGGTGGAGTGCTCCGAGAACACAGCGCGCGGAAATAGGCGGCCTCATAGGTCTCGCATTCCACCCGCTGTTCATAACATTAAAAGTCTATACTCATACAAAACCTTACACGCGCGGGCGTGTGCATGTGCGTGTGCTTGTGCGTGTTTCTGAGCGAGAGAGAGAGAGAAAGTGAGACTAGCCGCTGACCTAACCTGAAACTTTTCAAGTACCGCCGTCGTTACGGAGCACTTCGCGTGTTCATTTCTCGCGCATTCCGACCTTCCTTGGCCTACGCACACGCTGCAGAGCGTAAACGTCCCAGCTTTAGCATCGAGTGATGTAATACTGTGTTCGGTGCACTTTCACGAAAGCTGAGCTATAAGAGTCTGTTACGTCCATACTTTAAAAATGACAGATTGCTTCATGGACCCACTGCACGATGTCCTTGCAATCGTCTGTTCTGGTTTGTTGCGAATGGTATGCGCTATCTAAAGTTGAAGATGCATCGTACCTACTCCATATAATTTGGCTATTCTGTGAACTAAAATAAAATAAGAAATGAAAACATCGGGCATTAGCGATGACCACTATTACGCTGACACCACTGTCAAATATAGTTATTGTCCATTTTCCGTTACCGAGGAGGCACTGATAACTTGTGTCATCGACACTCTGAAGCTTTTATCCTCTGCTCGAAAAGTTTACGGCGCACATAAATGTATAGTCGCGATAACAGAATTCTTGCCAGACCTTCGGCTGTGTAAAATAGCAGAAAAAACTCCATGGTCTTCTGTCGCAGCATGATGGTTAGCCAGTGCTCTGATTACAGATGGGGGCCCGTATCCAGCATGGCCAGTTTTGCAGTTAAAAGAGATGTGGTGCAGCTACCCAATCACTAGTTCTCGACAGGAGAGGGTGAAAAGTCTCGGCGTTTCTTTTTTTTAATTCAGATTACGATAGACCCCTCGTACACCATGTCGCTATAAGCCTTCGTGAAACCGAAGCGTCTGGTAACAAGCGAACATATCATACCATACCATACCATACCATACCATACCATACCATACCATACCGTACCATACCATACCATACCATACCATACCATACCATACCATGACTTACCATACCGCTAGCCTCTGTCCTCATCGTCATCTGCCGTGATTGCCTTTTTCCATCGTTATCCACGAGTAAATCCGTCGCTCAGAGCACGCGGTTCTTGACTACCTTTTGTAATTATCTCTTAATAATTTCTCGTTGCCTCTTGCGATAAAACCGACGAGAACAGTATGAGTTCGTATTGTAGCGCCATTACACTTTTTACCCTTCTTCTGTTTCTCGAGCCTCATAAACCTGCGCTATACGGTGATCTCGGAGGCCGTGCATTTAGGCTTTTATTTTCTCTCGCGCATCACAAGATGGCGCCACGGCTCCGTCAGCAGCATGTTGCCTTCTTACCAGCGCGTCTGCTGGGGCTGATGTAAACTTAATCACTGCTTAGTTGATACACGATCTTCGAATAAATAACGCGCGCTGAAATGACCAACACAGGAAGAAACAAGAGAGACGACAGGACAGGCTGAAGGCCTGAAGCTTGACCGCTGAAGCTGACTGTCGTGTCTTCCCAATTCGGGCAGTGACCGTCTTCCCGATTCGGGCAGTCGAAGCGCACCGATAATTTTCCGCTGAAGCCTAAATTGACGATACTAGCTCCATCAGGTGTTGCGACCGGCATCGGAAATTCACTCGCCGCAAAGCAGTTTTGAAAGGAAGCGCTTCCAAGCGGATAATTAACAACAATCTCAGGGAAAGGCTGTTAATTAATGCAAGCATATGTGTATAAATAGGAAGTGGTTCTATCATTACTGCTCTCGTCCGATCATTACAAAAACATCGGCGGCGTGGGCAACAGCGCTTCGCATAACCACATCTTGACAGAAGCCGACTGAGAGTTGCAGTGAATTGTCCGACTAGCCTGATCGGTCAATTATAGCCTATAGCCGACTAGCATACACTCAACCGCCCAGACTATCCCCGCTAGCAGATTAATGTGTCGCTTGATATGTCGATTTGATGCTACCTACTTGTCAGCGCCCTGCCTCCGTCACAACCTCCTCACACACCACACCGAGGAGAACTTCGCCGCTCCACATGTCGCGGTTTGGAACTTCAATTTGGTTTAATTCAAAGTCGATTTCTTTTTTTTTTCACACGAATACACCGTTCTAAAATGTTCACCTGTGCTGAAATCCCTAACTACAGCTTCAATATATATACAATCGATTTACAGTAGTACTTTTGACGTCAAAGCCTCATATATAGAGAAGTATACCACCCCCTAAGGAGGGTAAACAATGTACGCAGTATGGAATAAAAGCAAACAAAAATGTACGGAACACAGTAGTTATGAATACACAAGTGCCAACAATACTTACGTAATAAAAGACCTACTTTGAACCATAAACACTCAGAAAGAAATAAACAGTGGGAAACCAGAAGTGGACTACTTAATTGTTGGGAGGTCACCCTACAGCCCCAAACTACAGCCCCAATCTGACTACTCAGTTCCAAGCCCGAAACGAGAACGTTCCATTTTGTGTTTTCTCCCTCTCTCTCACCCCTGCGGGCGCTCACATAACAGCTTCGCGTTTTGAAAAACATTCCACGGAGGAAATAATTTCGCTCTTGAAGGGCGTGGTTTATAAGGCTGTTCGGCACGGCCCGAGCCAGCAGCAGCGTATCTACTTTTTCCTTGTGGGCTTCTGGTCATGCCTCTGTCACAGCAGAATGATAATCGTCGGAACACGGGCTGAGGCTCCATTGCATCTTTATAAGCATTTCCTGGCGGAAACCCTAAGCGCAGTGGTCACCTATCTGCTTCACTCCGCTTCAGTTGTCCGACAGTCTGTCCGGTTCTTTGCTTCTGATTGTGTATGGGCGGTGACAGGCAAGGCTGCAAAAGGAACTTCTCCGTTAGTGTACTAAACGTGCGTGTTTTGTAAGCAGTCTCCCTGTGGTGTTTTAGTGCTTAACCATCCAACAAGGGGCGCGTAGTAAAGAAGAAAAAATCTCAGCCAACACTGCCTCAGTGCGTTAGCTACGGGAGCTTGAAGTGTTTACGTCGGTGTGATCAACAAACGTGGAGAAGACCAAATCCAAACATCCGCGGATGTTTTTTATCCGGAAACATCCCGTCTAAGCCACAAACAGCGCCATCTACCCCATGGACTTTACGCTACTATTGCAATTTACAACCGCTTTCGCTATATCCGGTATATTTCCTCTATATATCAGTTAATAAATTTTATAAACGTGTGTATCACGACAAGACGAATCGTTTGACACCATCAGGAACCCCCTGTGACAAAAGGTTCGGCCGTAATGGCCGTCTGAAGGTGCTCGGAATGCACGGTTTGGGGGAGGAAAGGTCGTAGGTGCGAATCCCACATATTTTTTGCTTCATCTCAGCTAGTAATCTTATCCTCAGGAACATGCCAAGTCATTTACACCACTTCGAACATTCTGCGTCAAACGGGTGGTCCCAAATTTTATGCAAATGGTGGTCCCGGGGGAAGCGGGGGCGGGGGGGGGGGTCCTATTTCGATGGTCGCTATACTGGCACATATAAAACAGATCGAAGGTATCAATTGAGGCGCTATGCGCCCACTCTTGCTATGTGATATAGTGGTGACTTCTTTGGTCAATTTGACTTTCATTGCAGACAGGTGCTTCCTTGAAAAACGTAAGTAGTAAAAGCGAACGCTCTTAAAGAGTGAAACCTGTGGCAAGACGATGGCCGAGTAATTAATAAAAATAAACAGACGTGTACTTGCTCTCGAACCTTCTCATTCAAATTCCTAAGTAAACCCTCAGCTCGAGTCACTTATCGACATATAAAGTGGTATAGACTGGAAGTTTGGTACTATCTTAGTGGCGATAAAATGGTTTTCTTATTTACGCTTGTCAGAGTGAAGCGCTCTCTGGATGTGTGCGAATGTGCAGTTGGAACATTATTGTGCACATCATCCCTCACACATGGAAGTGGGCGATTCTTTGCACATGAGAGGCTGCCTGCGCTGAAACTCGGACAATAGAAAACAAAAGGATTTCACATGGTTTCAATAAAACTTCCAGACGGATGCGATAGTCGCTAATGCGAAATTTGAGCGCAGCTCTGCGCGTATTCTAGTTTTGCGATATCCCGAGGTAAAGGGATCTTCCCGTGACAGCCACCTTACGCCTTCGCCGAAGCAGGTGGCGTTTTGGTTTGCCTGCCATGGTTGTCACGTGACGTGTTAGACCGGTATCACCAAATACACCGACGAGGCGGAATGCAGGAACGGGCGCCAAAAAAGTGCGCTCTAATAAATTTTGTAGCACCACAAACACCCTGTTTGCAGCCTATTAAGCCGACATGGAGCTTCCAGCTAGAAGACGAAACCCACGCGGTCTTGTGAACCGGCATTTGCGCATGCTGAATCATGCGTTGTTACCGTGATTCTCGTCTGGCAGGTGTGGCGTGCACGCCTCGTGAGTGCTCTTCGGTTAAACAAGCATATCTAGTATACTAAAAAAAAAACCGTAAGACAACCGCGTTACTTAGCCTCTAGTGCAGCCTACACAAGAAGAAAAGATTTTAGGTTATAAAACCTTTTTGCGGCCGATATTGGAATCTTCTGCGGCTGTATGGGATCTATGGACCAAAAATAACAAACTGAAACTAGAAAATGTTTTTTAAAATTACAGCTCGAACATATCCCCAGTTTTTGCAAACTGCAAAACTCGAAAAGCAAGGTGTGCTACGTCATCTTGACAGTTTTTTAAGGGCTCTACATGTATTTTAGTTGAGCCCATTACTCGTCAGCCTAGGCGTTCCTATCAGTAAAAAAAAAGTTGCAAGATTTTCGTGTAAAGCGAATGTTTTCATGTCCTCCTTTTCGCATCTCACCATCGCTGAATGGAGTGCTGAATGGAGTCTGCCTGCAAACGTTGTGAACTGTAAGACAGTGAACTTGTTTCTACAAGCACTGAGCAAAGCATAGCGCTCATGTGCAGCTTATTCCACGCGAAGCTTTTCGCTATTTTCACGATTTTGTTGCTTTTGTACTCGGTTTTGCACTGGGGAACTCTTTTTTTACTCTGTTTGCTCACTTTTTCGGCTGGAATGTATTTTTTTTCTGTACTTGACTATTCTCCGTACCCCACTCCTGCCTGAGGGCTGTAATACAGGCCGGTAGTACTTACCAAATAAATGAAACCAGATAGTTACCTATAGATGGAAAAGTTCTTCGCTATTGGCGAAGAAGCGAAACAGTTAACACACAGAGAGCGATAACTGGGGACTATACTAGTGTTCCCGCTTTCCTCCATCGCGAGTTTCTAACTGCTTACGCGAATTTATTGTATGGAGTACGGTATGGCATGACATCGTGTGATATGTGGGTCTTAGCGTCCTATACTCGTATAGCTAAAATAACTTGAGTGGCTCAAAAACGTTAGAAATTCACTCGCACTGTGCACTTTAGCGCTCATGGAATTGCAGCCATATTATTCAAATAAGCACATTTATGCCCAATTATTTGAGTCATTGTCCAAAGCTCATTGCTGACTGCACACAGACTGTGAAAGCCGGCGCGTAGTGGAAAGCTCCGGATTAATTTCCACCGCCTGGAGTTCTCTAACGGACACTGCCATCGCACAGGAGTCTCTGCATTTCTCATCTATCGAATTGCAGCCGCTGCGGCCGGGATTCGATCGCACGCCCTTGGGCGTGGCTGCCGAAAGTTATGAGCAGTAAGCGACCGATGCGGGCAAGTCGCTTTGGATGCTCTGCGTGGCCAGCTGGTAGAAGAGAGAAAAAAATCCCGTTATGGCATCGCACGTCGACGGCATCTATTCGTGTAAATCAAGCCGCGGATGTTATACAAAATCGCAGCATAGACGGCGTTTCGTACACGAGACAGTGCTTGGAATGCTTTGTTCGTCTACATGTTCACTTTCCCATGATTGGTTTCCCGTGCCCGTACACTTTTTCAGTCCGTCCGCGGAAGGGCACCTCACCTGTATACTCACAGCAGCGCTCAGGCAACACCTGTGTGTGCATTTAGCGGTAGCGTAAGGAACATTGCGAAAACATTCGCTCGTCTCGCCTCCGCTGCGGCCTCGCGATTCGTGCGTTTGGCTTCAGCCTTGCGCTGTCGCAGCTCGGGGTCTACCTGACGCTTCCGTCGCGTACGCTCAGCGTCCTTCGCGTTCGCAGTGGTATCACTCTGTCGAGCTTGGCGCTTTGCTGCTACGTCACGTTCACGAGCCGTAGGATTCGGACGAGAACGTCGCGGCACGCTTCTTCGCCGCTGGTGTCAGATCCCGCGACGTAGTTGACTCTCGTCGGACGCACCGAATGTCAGAGAGAGACTGACAAGAGTGCGTGCTCTGTGTGCTCGTTGGTTCCGAAGGGCTACGAGTACCTCCGAGTGTGCTCCAAATGACCCCGAGTGATAGCGCTTTGTGACGTCGCACATGCAACGTTAGACAATCAGACATTTTCGCCTTGGTTAAATTAACGGTTATTGCCATTGATTTCATATGCACTGAATGCAGTTTTACAACTGCATCTTCAAGACACATCATGTTACACCGTTCGGGATCAAATTCCTCAGAACTCATCAAACTCTGTATATTGTGTAATATACAGAATTAATATGCAGAGTTTTAATATACTCTGCATAAAGTTTATTTCTATATCTAACGCCTTGTACTTTCGAAAATAAAGAATGCTTTAGCTTTGACTTTGCTTGACTCTAGGCGTGAGCGGCGTCGTTGGGTAATACATATCGCGACCATTCGTAGATCACATGACCACGAACCGCTCACGTGACTCGTACAGCACGTCTAATTGGTGATTAGTCATAGCTCATATGACTTCTTTGACGCCTCCATTTGGTTCTCAGAATTCGGGTCGTCATCTCCAAGGGTATAGTTCCCCCATACTACTAGTTGGGGATTTCAACGTTGATATCCGAGAGAACAAGAACTTTATCACTAGCATCACAAGCAACTTAGAAATTGTGACCTAGTCACTATCTCGAGCAGTGATTGCCTTTTGCCCACGACAGCTGCACAACGCATTACCGGATATTGTAACTGCCCTGTGAGTTCTTATTTCTTCTTTCAGAGCTCCCGCTCGTTTCTTGTTTTCTTATTTCCTGTTTGTGTGCTTTCTTTCGGTGGCGTGTCGCAGAATTCGCCAGTTGTGGCATTTTTAGTTCCGCGGCTTTTAAACGGCCGGCGAACCACGGGACGGCCGCCTGAGCGAACGACACCTTCACACGGTGACTACGAGTCTCGCCTACGCGGGCCTCTTCTGTTGGCTGCACGCAACAAACCCGTCCTGATTAACAGCCAGACGCGCAAAACGCACCGCCCCTAATTAATTGTTCGCACCGAACGCCGGCCTACTTGCGCAGCCGCGGCATGCGCTGCATACAACATCGCGAGCAGCTTATCGCGCAGGGTCTTTGTCGTCAAAAACCAGGCGTTTGGTGATCGCGCCTTGTTGCGGTTATGGGCGATCCATTAGCCCTTATTATAACAAACGCGTGGTCGATAGGCCCGGCTGTCCGAGGGTCGTGACTGTTTGTCTCCGGATCGTGTCCTGCGGCAGGGCAGAAAATTAAACTCTCAAACGAAGATGGATGGAAGCGTTCTGCGTTATACGCACGGCCACGGCCCGTGCGTAATCCTTACGCGTTGTGTGGTCACGGGCACATTTTCGAACAAACCCCAAGAGGCGCGCAGTAATGGCTAAGAAAGCACGGCTGCCGGCTACAGTCGTCACATTTAACTGATAGCTTGCACAGCGCTATTCCACCGCTCGTAGAAGAGATTGCCGCCCAAGAAATTGTGCCGCCGCATTCGACCGCCCTGCATTTCTGCGCTATAGTAATTGAAATGGGGTGCTAAGGCGTCCTGCATGCAAATTACTCTGTCAAGTCAGAAAGATGGCCTCTTTCGACGCATTGATGTGCAGTTCGTGAAGAAACTGAATAATGTGTTCTAAACTATAGCACAGCTGTTTTGGGGAGCAATGATAAATGCTAGTGTCCAGTGCAAATTTGTCTGCAGGTATCATTAGTGCTTGCTTATTTTGTTAATTCTTTATTCCTTTATTAACATCCCCTCAACGCCCTTATCAGGAGTTATAGTGGTGAAGAACAGTTGAGTAATAAAACCTGCAGTACGGCTGCCACTGTGTAACACGAGATTCAACAGCAGCTGTTTGCGGTGGGGAATACAATATTGTTTATTGATTATTATTCATTTTCTTCTCGGTTTGCGCGCGCGTTACGTCACTGTGCTGTCACTCGTCACATCATTGCATTCGGACCACTTGGCGTTGCGCGTTGCTGTGACGTCATGTGTGACGTGACTGCATGTTGACCAACCAGCCTGGCGCTGTGTCACGCCAGCGCCAACGTCGAAGATCCAGGAAATGTATCATATACCAACAGTCACCGTAAACTGTTATTATCAACATAGTAAAGGTGAATCACTATAGTTCAAATTTTAGAGCGCAGACTACAGCACTTTGAACAATTCACATCGTACAAATTGTTTACTAACCATAACAGGAAGCTAATGCTGCAAGGCTGTGATATTTATAATAAAAAAGGACGTCAATTCGTGAACAGGCTCATTTGGGTTTCGAACCGATGTAGTGGGATGGGGCAGCTCGTTCGAACAATGATGCTCGCCCGAAACAAAACTGTGGTTAATAAGAAGAAAACTGAACCTTGCTTCCACAAAAGCAAAACTAACAGCCTATCTCGGACTGGTACGACCGACACTGGAATATGCGAGCGTCATATGGGATCCGCATCAGAAAAACCAAATTGAAAGGCTCGAAAAAGTTCAGAGAAGGGCGGCTAGGTTCATTTTGTCAAAATACAGATTTACAGATTCAGTGACTGACATGCTTCGTGAACTAAACTTGCCTCAACTTTCAAAGCGAAGGAAGGTTGCCAGCTAAAAATGTTTTATCTGTTATATAATAACCACTTCAATTTGAGCACAAGCGTCTACTTGAAACAGCGTTCTTCTAGAGCTGTGAGATCAAATCAGATCAAAAGAAGCTGTATTTCATAATTCAAGGAAAATCTGTACAAAATACTTGGACCGATAGCCTACATGGCTTGTGTCCGGTCCAATACAAAACAAGACATTTAGGCAACCGCATAAATATGTAAAGTAAAAAAAGAAAAATTAAAACAGAGAAATAAGACAGCAAAAGCATCCAGTGTCCGATCGGACGCAAAACAAGGCATTTGGGCAAAGGTATAAGGAAGCTGCAAACCAGCATTTCAGCAAACTATACGGGTGAATTCAGACAAAATGCAAACACAGAAACACAAAAGAGAAATCACGTCATTACTTGATTATGCAAGAAATATAATTTCGAAGACAGTTTAAAATTTCTGGCAAGCTTTATTTCCAGTGGCAATGTATTCCAGACTTTCGTCCCAATTAACTCAATCTCTCACCGTATGTGTTGTGATGGATCGGAAGATTAAAATTACCGTTGGCAGCGTGTCTTGTGTTGCGAACAGGCAAAGGGAATAAGCTAATCGGGAGTGGAGAGTGAGTTGTTAACATGCAATTTACCAGAAGAAAGATTTTGTAGTCGCGTAGAGCGGAAAATTTTAGTACTCGAATTTCTTCAGATTGTTGCTTGGATGATGCAATGAATAAAATGTTATAATCCTTAGTGCTCGTTTCTGTAAGCGTAGCAGAGGTATGAGATGAGTTGAGTATGTGTGCCCCCATGATTCGCTGCAATAACTCAGGTGACAATGATGAAATGAAAAGTACAAGCTGCGTAATATGCTGCGAGGAAAGTATTGTCTAGCCTAAATAAGGACGTAGCAGCCAAACGCATATTTTCTCACAAAGATGAGGTTACACCCTTGACGGCCCGAATCAATTCCTTTGTGTACTCCTTCTTCCCAGAACCATAGCTGAATGAAATTCCTTGCCTCAGGACATTTTACAAGCGGACAATCTACACCAGTTTGAAACTTATCTGTCCCGTTATTTAAGCCTATAGAAACCATTTGCCATTGCTGTCATTCATTATGTTCTTTACCCGAGGGTCCGATCCTCGGTGCTCTGAAACCGAGCGTATTATTATGAACACTTACCTATCTGACGCACTTGTGGCTTTATCTGCTGGCAAGATGATTTCATATAAGTTGGTATAAAATTGGTACTTGTGGCTGTGTGTACTCCTTGAGTTATATGCATCCACCCTGTAACGGCCTTACGGCTGACAGTATCAATAAATAAATAAATAAACACAGATAGGCAAGGAAAAAAATCTTAATGACGAAGTAAGCTATATTGAGTGAATATGGGCGGAACTTTTAGGTCTTGATCCAAGTGCGTAAAAATGCAATCTTCAGAGGCAGAGAGTGATCATAAATTGCGACAAAACTGAAAATATGAACGGCGAGGTGAATGAAAGCGACCCATTTTTTTTTTTCAGACAGGGAAAACTGATAGCACTTTTTATTCAACTAATCTCGGAATTTCGAAAAGGCTTTGTTAAATCCTATAGCTTTGTATTGAAGGGATTTGAATGTATTGATTACATATACGTTTGATGAGGGCTCTAGATTAACGAAATATAATTTTTGTGTGGACAAGTGTTTTATGCTAGAAGCCTTGAGACAGAGATTATAGTTGAGCTAAAGGTGAAATGATTTTATCTTTAAAAGAAACTGTTAGCGGTCGCTCGCAAAACGCATAATTCATTTAACAACGCTGCTGAGGATATTAGGCAGCTAAGTTTTTGCGCGTTCGGTCGAAAATCCGTCGGCGTAGTAGTAGTCGGCACCGCGTGTCGGAAATAATCGAAGGCTGCGTAAAAAAAAATCGTATAATGAAAATTTGGTGCTCTAGTTATTGGTGATTGATTGGTGTGTGATAGGCGATGGCGAGTTAATGAAATCATTGTAATTAATTAAATGAAAAAAAATGAAAAACTTAGAAAGAGGTGATTCAAGGTGTCCAATGCACAGAATGAAAAGCCAATGCTTGATGATGCTAATTAAGAAAATGAGGAATGTGTAACTGATCAATTAATTGAAACAGGTGAAAAAAAATGCGTTCAGAGGAGTCAAACTGCTCATAATGGGAAACCTAACCCACTACGCTATGGCGTCATACCCTTAAGGCGGAGCTTATGTGTATTTTTTTATTTGATGTTTGGAAAGAAGCAGTACAGCCAGCTGGCCATTTCAAGGCGAAGTGTGACGTTAGGGAACTCGTGCGGGTACCTAGAATACAGTGAGGGTACAGGACGACTGGACGAAATTTAAACGCGAAACGTGTGTGGCGAAGACCGAATGTCGATAAGTGACGTAGTTCCTTCTGGCCGGTTTGTGGCGTCGGGCATCGTTGGGTTAAATGATGGCTGAAGTAAAGGGCGCGTCGTCTAGTTACGCACTCTGCATAATTCTTCCCCCTGCTCCAAATAACCTGATCGCCGTTCATGCGCGCGTCCTGGGCAAGCGCGCTTATGTGTGTCCTCCATTTCTGTCATCGGTTTGAGGTTCTTTCTGCCTCCTCGTGGCTCTTCCTTGACTTGCTCGAGGAAGGAACGACCTATGCACCTGTGTCATACGGCGCTACGGGTAGATCACAAAGAAAGCTGCAAGCGCGGCCTTCGGGAGGTACCGGGTTCGATCCCCAGTGCCGCCTGGTACCCACCGGTTTTCAGATGGGTACGAGACTTCCCTCGGCCCGGCGCCCGGCTTCTTCAGGGCTGTGTGCTTGGAGGAGGCTCCGCAAACCCCGCTGGGCCCTTTCGGGGGCAAACCCAGTTTCGAACACTCAGCCTGCAAAAGTGGTACGTGTTTCACTCCCAAGTGAAGAGTTCGACTCAAAGCTCGTACGCTCTAACCAGCGTCAAGTTCAACACTAAGGTCCTTCATCAGAAGCGATTCAGAGTACCACTGCGGTCCTGGGCAAGTCCGGTTTTTCCAGCTGTCCAAGTTTGTGGCGGTGAGTGTGGCAAAGCTACCTTTAGTAGCATCGATGAAAAGCTTGTTTTCTATAGCAGTGCTGCGAAACCCACTTCCGGATTGCAATGAAGCCGGGACTCTTCAAAGTAAGATGAACTCAATTTATTTTCAACAACTGCATTTCTTTTCCACCTAACATACGTTTAGGCTTAGGATGCTTTTAGATGATATTCTAGGCAAGTCCAGACAAGCACTATAATTTAAATTTTATTTGAATAAAAAGGATGATGACTCCATCGTGTTACCTTAAGCAGGGATAAACTGAATACTTTTCAAAGCGTACGAAGTTAGGACTGCCGGATAAGAAAATTTTGTCAGCACTGAATCCGTTGCAATTTTCTATTGTGAATTGGAATAGCAAGGGTTATGGAAATAAATCACCTCACCTGCATCCTCAACAGTGCTTCACCGCATAGCAGAATGCGATAAAATTGCCCTTTACTCCTAAATGAACGCAGTGTTTATTGTCATTATGTCGCCTGAGGCGAGAACGCAAATTACCTTCTCATGTTGTCGCAAATGGTTTGTAGTAGTAGTAGTAGTATTTTTATTTGGCCATATAATAGAATACGCCCTCGAGGTGAGGCAAAAGGAGGAAGACGAGGCAAACCTCCTGACGAGCCCTACACCCCGAATAATACATCGAACAGTGGCCGCATGACAAAAAAAAAGACACTTTCAAAACAAGCGACAAAAGTTATACGATAGAAATAGCAAACACTGAGAAAACGATGCAAAGATAATAAACAGCAATTGGCAGAAAACACGATATGCACACTCGGCAGTAAAGGAAGCAACGCAAAAGACAAAATATACAAAGTTAGCTGAATTTAAACAGGAAAAAGAATCTTCAGTTTTTTCTTAAAAGCAGATACACTATGACTTTCTACGGCGATTTTTATTAGAGACTGATAAGCATTACACAATGTTACAATTTGGTTATCTATAGTTTGTTTTCCATAGTTTGTTCTAGGTCTTTCAGTGGATAAGGCGACCGCACGTAAACCATACGTAACATTTCTTGAATTATAAGCATTTTGGAAAGACCTTAAATTATGTTTTACTTTATAAAAAATGTGAACAGCCAAACTCAAATTGTAGGAATGAAAGAAATTGCGAACATTAAATGTTTCGAAGAGATTATTATCGACAACTGGGCTTGAACATAATGAGCGTAGAGCTCTTTTCTGAAGAGAAAGTAATTTATACGAATCGGTTTTGTTGCCAGTTCCCCTCACCAGGTTGCAGTATACAAGATGGGAATTAACAAGGGCAAAGTATAATTGTCTTCTAACCTGTAGTGGAAGTAGATGCCTAATACGATAGATAACACAAATAGACCTGGCCATTTTTAGACTAATGCAGTTTACATGATCTGTCCACCCCATATCACTGCGAAAATACACACCTAGAAAGCGGCAACTATAAACTTGCTCGATGTTCAAGTCATTAAAGCTAGTTTGACGCGATAATCTAAATGTTTGTTTTTAGGATGAAAGAGCATAAATTTTGTTTTGCTGACGTTTAAGTGAAGTTGATTAACAGAGAGCCAAACCGCTAACTCGTTAAGCCAGGCATTAGATTGCCGTACAAGTACTTGAAGATTGTAGCCAGAAAAAAAGACATTAGTATCATCGGCATATATAATAATATTAGGAGTTATTGGAATGTTGACAATGTCATTAATGTATAAAATAAATAAAAGTGGTCCTAAAATTGAACCCTGAGGGACACCGACATCTATCGTGCCAAAAGTAGATTTTGCATCATGAATCTGAATGTACAGGATACGTGCAGTTAAATAACTCTCCAAAAGTGCATTTGCAACTCCACGGATCCCATAAGTCTCTAATTTATGAAGTAGTATTGAATGCTTCACAGAATCGAAGGCTTTGCACAAATCAAGAAAAATTCCAACAGAAAAAAGCCTATTCTCAAAATTGTTAATTATAGAGTTTTTAATATCTAACAGAGCTGATTGAGTTGATTTACCGGCCTGAAAACCGTACTGTTGGGGACAGATTAGATGCTTAGTTTGTAAGAACTTATTTATTCGCCTGAAGAGAACACGCTCAGCTAATTTTGAAAAAAGAGGCAATACCGAAATGGGACGATAATTGTTCGGGACATTTTTGTTGCCACCTTTGAATATCACGGCAACACGTGCGACTTTTAATTTGCTAGGGAATACACCAGAGAGCAGCATTCTATTACAAATATGCGTAAGGGGACCAGCGATAATATTAACGCACATTTGATAGGAAAAACAGCTACTTCATCGTCTCCAGGTGAGCACGCGTTTCTAAAGGCATTTATAATAGAAACAACTTCATCCGCTGAAGTGGGGGACAGAAATATAGAATCAGTGCTGCAGGAGGGCAAATAAGTGTCTACAGTCCGAGTTAAATGGCAGATAACTGAAGGCTGGTATGCTCCGGCAGCTAAAAATTGTTCGTTGAGTTTATTTGCAAGTGACATACCGGCATAATTCACCCCATTGATTTTTAGCTCACATGGAAGATCATTTTTCTTGCTCCCTATGATGGCGTTAATACCTTGCCAAAGTAATTTAGGGTTGTGCAAAATAGACGAGAACTTATTAATATAGAAAAGAGATTTAGCCTTCTTTAAATCAGAATTTAATTTGTTACGAAACTTCTTAAACTTAATTAAATCATCCGGGCGTCGTGTTTGAAAAAATGAGAGAACATTTTATTCTTTTGCTTTATTTGTTTCAAAAGCGCGCCTGTCATCCACTCTTTTCTAGCCTTTATTTGTTTTTTTATAGTTTGGGTTGGGAACGAGCTGCCGGAAAGTTGATGCCAGTCAGCAGAACACATCTTACGTTTTAATTTTAGAAATGATGAGCGTTCATGACACTGTGAGTTGTGCTGATTGAGCCAATCTTTACGAGATGCTTTATCACGAGCCTGTGAAGAGCGGGCTTGTTGGTAACACATCTTTGAAGAACAGCGCTGCAAAGACACGGACAAAGAAAGAGTATGACGGCACAAGCGCTGACTTTCAACAGTTTATTGGAAAGCGCCTCACGAGTATATACGTCTGCAGCCTAACCATAGAGTTACAATGCGTTTAAAATCACGAGCTCTTCCTTGATTTTCGACCGTGCCGAACGCATGGCTAGCTCCGAAATAGCACGGCCACCGCTCATGTGTTCCCCCTGAGAGGAATGTGCATGTCCGAAGATGTTTACTCTCAGGAACAGGTGTAAAAACGGGTAGCCACAGCACACTTTTCTCTGCCTCTACGCTAAACACATGTGACCAAACACTATTTTTGCAGCGTGTCTGGGTAACCTGCTGCTAGCTTCAGCAGCAGTGCGCAATGTCTCGTGACTGCGCAGTAAAGGACAAGAAAGCCGGCCGTGATTTTTTGTGCAGTGGAAGTGGCTGCGACGAACGAAGTCTTCTCCGTGGATCGCGCTACGCACAGCGCCTCGCAACGAGCTCCTCGGTGCGTAGACCTTGTCGCGGGGCCCCGCGAGAACAAAGGAGCGTTTTCTTATCCATCTCCGGGAGGCAGACGCCCTTTCTTGCCTCAAGGACCATTGTTTGAAATAAACGGGACAAAATGAAATCAAGCTTGTGCTGGTTATTACGGAAAGCCCCGCACGCGCATTTTTTTGTACTTAGTCGCTAGCTTCATTCCTGGCACAATGCTTATTCTTGCCACAGTAAAAACAAAAACATCGTGGAAGGACAAACCATGAAAGCCACACTGTGGATGGAGCGTTTGACCGAGTATAAGATGCATTGCGAAGGCGGGAAGGCTTTTCAATTAAAGGCCCTAGTTTTGCAACGGCGGCTTTGTAACTCTTGGCAAGCTTAGTATGCGGTCATATTAATACCATAGAGCTAACAGGCCAATGACCACACGGTCACCTTTGCTAAGACAGGGAAAAATTCACGTATGCTAACGTCTGCCATGCGATCAAAGAACTGTAGCGCAACCAAGACGAACACAAGAAAGGGGCACGCAGGAATAGCGCTAAACTTAATCTAACTTTATTCACTGGCAGCGCAGCAAATATAAGGAAAAAACCAGAGCACGTGCAGATACCAGTTCACACACACCACTATCAACAGAATCGTTCAAGATATACCATCTCCGATTTCTATAGACTCACCGTCGCTAACACAATAAACACCTCTCTTATATGAAATGCCTCCAGTAGTTCCCTTGCCCTAGTATCTTTGCTTTTACCTAAAATATTTCTCTCATGAAACCGTGGCTGGCACTTTTTGCAGGACTGGCATCTAGCACAATTTAGACGCACCATCGAGCCCAACAAAAAAGTTCTAAATAACGTCTTCCTACCCTTGGAAATAGTTTAATCGCCTAGCATTGACGCCAGGTAATCCCGAAACTGCGAAAGCGGTTAGGTATGAGGTGATAGCGCTGACATTAAAATATTACACTTCTGCGGTGGATGCGCTCCTTGATTCCTGACATAGGTCTTCCTAACCACTACAGGACATCATGACTGACAAAGTTTTCGATGCAACAGTGCAGAATGTGTTGTTCTATTGCCCGAATAGCCATCGACGAGTAGCTAGGTGTCCGACTTATTGACCAGGTGTGCGCCTCAAGTAGAGCGACATATACGCAACAGTGGCATTAAGGCCTCAAGTTTATCCCCGCAAACACGAGGGGTGTTTGTCGCCAAGCCTGTTACTTTGTTACTAAGTAATGAAATTCAAACATGCCATATTAGAATATATTTTCGAAGTATGCACACCAAATATTCATGTAACCACCACCAGCGGTGGCGCACTTCCGCCATTGGTGTACCAGTCGCTTCATCATCATCATCAAAACGTTTATTTCCACCGAAATGAAACTCCTTTTCGGACCCCCCAGCACGCAGGCCTAAGGGAGCCCTACTTAGGAGCCTCGCAAACTAAGGTCTGGTGAAGACACATTGTCGCTTCACGGCCTCAGCCGCCAGGCGGATGGCTTGTCGCTGCTTAGCGGGGTCCTCGCTCCGCAGCAAGGTCTCCCAGGCTTCTCTATCTTCTATCTTTTGCTCGGCGCCCGGGCTTCCAGCACATTCCCATATGACATGGTCGAGAGTGCCCCTCTCCCCGCACGTTATACAATATTGGTCGTTCTCCTCTTTGGAGATTGTGATGTATACCCAGAAGGGGCTTATATGATTCCCCCCTTGCAATCTTCTCCACGCAATTGCCTCCTCTGTTCCGAGGGAACGGTCGGGCGGCGGATAGACCCTCCTGCTCAGCTTATAATGTTCAGTGATCTCGTGGTATGAAATTAGGCCATCTTTCATGTCTATGCGAGAGGGCTGCTCTGCGGCCGCCCGGTGATAGAGAGCTCGGGCAAGCTCGTGTGCAGCCTCATTTCCTGCAATAGACTCATGCGCTGGGATCCATATTATCTCTATGTTACGTTCTATCGGCCTCGCCTCGAGGACGTGTTTGGCCTCTTCCGAGATTCTTCCTTTCGCGAAGTTTCTTACTGCAGTTTTGCTGTCACTTAAAATCGTCGTGGCCTTGGTACCGACGCAAGCGAGCGCTATCGCCAACTCTTCCGCCGCATTGGCATCTCTTGTGCGGCTCGAAGCCGCTACCGTTGGTACTCCTGCCCCGTCGACCACAGCGGATACAGCCGCCCCGTGCTGTCCGCACGCCGCGTCTACGTACGCCACCTGGTCTGCCGGTCGCTCCTTCAGCTTCCTCTCAT